>NC_089750.1:1376707-1474207 GCF_040412425.1 Macrobrachium rosenbergii | reverse complement strand
AAGTATTTTTCTTTTCATTCTCTCTCTCTCTCTCTCTCTCTCTCTCTCTCTCTCTCTCTCTCTCTCTCTCTAAAAATTCTCTCTCTCTCTAAAAATACTCTCTCTCTCTCTCTAAAAATTCTTCTCTCTCTCTCTCTCTCTCTCTCTCTCTCTCTCTCTCTCTCTCTCTCTCTCTCTAAAAATTCTTTTCCTCTCTCTCCCTCTCTCTCTCTCTCTCTGTCTCTCTCTGTCTGTCTCTTATCTATCTATCTAAAAATTGTTCTTCTATCTATCTATCTATCCCTATCTTTCCATCTATCTATCCATTGTATCTTTCCATCTATCTATCTATCTATCTATCTATCTATCTATCTATCTATCTGTCTATCTATCCATCTATCTCTTGCTTCCCAGGGAATAAAAGACCCAGAATGTAAGGGAAAAGGCAAAACTCTTCGAGGAAAGGAGAGAGCAAACTACATATCTTGTTAGTCGTGCTGGGCGCCATTAGGGACGCATAGCGAGTTTCTGCCACCTTTTCCTTCTATTTTCCTTATTTCTGTTTTCTGTTGTCGTTTCCGGAAAAGGCAGAAGAAGGAGAAGAAAAAGAGGGAGGAAAAGAATCGACAATCTTCTTGTTAGGAAACTTTTTGCGCTGGTTCCTGCTGATGAAGATATAAAGTGATATTTTGTTTTCAAGCATTTTCAGAACATCGGTTGACTTTCATAGCAGAGGTTAAAGGTGATGAAGTATATTTGAGTCTATATATAGTATCCAGTACTACTTATTCAAGTATTGTCCTATAAACTTTATAAGTATCAAATACTACTGATTCAATTATTGTCTTATAAACTTTATAAGTATCCAATACTACTTATTTAATTATTGTCTTATAAACTTTATAAGTATCCAATACTACTCATTCAATTATTGTCTTATAAACTTTATAAGTATCCAGTACTACTCATTCAATTATTGTCTTATAAACTTTATAAGTATCCAGTACTACTTATTCAATTATTGTCTTATAAACTTTATAAGTATCCAGTACTACTCATTCAATTATTGTCTTATAAACATTTTTAAGTAGCCAGTACTAATTCATTAGATATCCTACAAAAGTTCATAAGCGTAAGACAAAATTTCAATAAGAGGTGAAGGTTATCCGCAATACATTTCTCTCAAACTGACCCAATTACCCACGGGATTTTCACGCATGCGCAGTCGCTTTCTACCCTCACGATTCCTGTCACATCAAATGCGAGAAGAGGAAAAATGGGACTTATGCGAATTCCAATTACGCCAGCTCTCTTTTTTGACTTCTCTCATCTGAATACACTATTTTCACCCAGAAGTGACGACTTATGACATCGGGTATCTCGTTCCATCCACAATCACATGTGAATATCTTTTGCATTTTGCTCCAGTTACCTTCTTTATTTACTTTTCTCGCTTTTTTGCGAAGCGTCTTTGATGTCTTCTGACTGCCTTCGCGTTGGCGAACTTTCTCCAAATTTGCATTCGCTTCGGTTACTTGATTCTGTTACTTTCTTTTCTGGGACGGATTCCCTGCATCTTCGCTTTCTCAGGCTTTCGTCGAATTCGTAAATTGCTCTCTCTCTCTCTCTCTCTCTCTCTCTCTCTCTCTCTCTCTCTCTCTCTCTCTGCTTTGCAAACCACCGGTTTCACTTTCAACAGATTCACACAACAAGGGAGAGATTCGTTCGGTTCACGACGCCTGAAGAAGGAGGAGGGATGAATGGAAGAGAAGAAGAGAGTTGTTTGTTATGAGAGAGAGAGAGAGAGAGAGAGAGAGAGAGAGAGAGAGAGAGAGAGAGAGAGAGTCCACAGAAACAGATAGTGAAAACATAACACTGAAAACATGGTCTGCTCTCTCTCTCTCTCTCTCTCTCTCTCTCTGTCTACCTATCCATATCTCTCTCTCTCTCTCTCTCTCTCTCTCTCTATAACTATCTGCCTATCCATCTCTCTCTCTCTCTCTCTCTCTCTCTCTCTCTCTCTCTCTCTCTCCTGCATTTGCATGCATGAAAAGTACATACGTTCCAAAATGCACGAACAGAGAGTAAAAACCTTTGCTAAAACTCCTTTGCCAAAGAAGTTACAAACTACACTGTCGAAGTTTGAAGGCAGGGGATCCACCCACCCACCCACCCAATCAGTCACACACCACCTCCTACAAACTTCCCGGAGGCAAAACTCGGAAGTTTTATCATTCTGAGGACTTTTAATAATCGGAAGGAGAATCTTAAATACCTTGGCGAGAATCGTGAAGGATTTATCCGGCGAGGTTTCCGAGGCGCCGAGATAAATTTCGTAGATACATTTTGGTATTTTATGCAAAGGCCTTTTTCCACCTCACGCGGAGGAGGAATTGCTGGGGTTTTTGGGGGGCACTTTCTCAGCTAATGTCATCTTGCACTGTAAACATCTTGAAGTAAACGCCTCTTAGATAAGGATAAACGAGGAAATAAGGGATTAGAATCATTATCAGAGAAGTATGTCAAGGATGATATGGAAAATGACTTCAGTAAATACTAATTCATTTATATGTTTTTACAGAAGGTCAGTTAGTGACAGTTTAATGTGTAAGATGTTTTACTAACTGTGTATTTTCAAGTCAGATATATATAAATATATATTATATATTATACTATATATATATATATATATATATATATATATATATATATATATATATATATATATATATATATATATATATATATATGTGAGTGTGTGTGTGTACTGTGGTATGGGAAACTTACGTTGCTTTTATCATCATAGACAAAATGGAAGAGAATTTAAAATTGAACGGTAACATGATCGAGAAAGATAAAATGATAAATTCATCAAATTTATCAGTATAGAACAACAATGGATTAGAAAGAGTAAGTAAACGGCAAGTCACTAAAACAGTGTAAGTAGGAGCAATAAAGGGAGCGAGAGAGAGAGAGAGAGAGAGAGAGAGAGAGAGAGAGAGAGAGAGAGTGTAAGTAGTTTCACAGGCCAGCAATTGTCAACCTCAAGTCTTAATATATAAATATATATATATATATATATATATATATACATATATATATATATATATATATATATATATATATATATATATATATATATATATATATATATATATATATATATATATATATATATATATATATATATATATATGTAGGAGAATAAAGGAGAGAGAGAGAGAGAGAGAGAGAGAGAGAGAGAGAGAGAGAGAGAGAGAGAGAGAGCTTTTTCATCAAGTAATAAGAGTTTTTGCATAAAATGTACTCATATTAAATCATTGGCTAGCAGCTGGTTTAAGTTAAATAAGCCTGCTTCCTGAAAACACAGCGTGGTAAAGAAGAGAATAGGGTGCCTGTTGTGGACCTCTGGGTCCTGGACAAAAAGCAGGGACGACAAAACGGGTGCCCATGAGGAAAAAAAGCAGCGTAAACTTTTTCAATGCCCGTACCCTTTGATACCTCAGAAAATGTTCTCGTACCCCATCCAATATAAACACAACACAGATATATGAAAAAGATTAGTGATTCAAACCTTCCTGGCTATCACGTCTCGTACCTCCAGATTTAAGGTTTCGCACCCCTTGTGGGTACAGGTATACCCCAGGTTAAGAACCACTAAAATAAATAGCCTCGGATCAGTCTGTCACAAACATTTCGACCCAGAGGTCGTTACCACAGTAATGAGAAGGAAATTTGCACAGAGAATCGAGCTAATGAGTATTTTGTCATGCAAATTCAGCGCTCGAGAGCGCCAGCTGTTTAGAACACAAGAGAACGCTGGAGACTCCTTTGAGAGTCATCGGGATAAAATCGCCTCCCAAGGGTGCATCTGCTCTGCAGTAAAAATGTCATTAACACATGTCGGCAACTTATCGCCCACACATCACCAAAAGGTTGAATTCAAGTCAACGAATCATTACTAGTTCCAACAAGTGCTTCTTCATATTATCCAGTATTTGCCTAAAGGGTCGTCTGTCACTTACATTTGTTGATTTGTTTTCTACCTGTTTATATGTATGCGATAAGTTGTCGACATGTTTTTCTATCGTCAATTTGTTTTCAATCTATTTATGATATGTATGTGATAAGTTGTCGACATGTTTATAACATGTTTTGCAGTCTTCGATATGTTTTCAATCTGTTTATGATATGTATGTGATAAGTTCTCGACATATTTATGACATGTTTTGCAGTCATCGATTTGTTTTCAGTCTGTTTATGATATGTATGTGATATGTTGTTGATGTGTTTATGACATGGTTTACTGTCGTCGGCTTGTTTTTAACATGTTTCTGATGAAATACCTCCCATAACATATGCAATAAGTTGTTGGTGTGTATATGACATGTTTTAAAGTTCTCAACTTGTTTTCAACCTGTTTATGATATGTATGCAATAAGTTGTTGATGTTTTTATGGCATGTTTTAAAGTTGTCAACTTGTTTTCAACCTGTTTATGATATGTATGCAATAAGTCGTCGACATGTTTATGACATGTATTACTGAAGTGTAGACAAAGTGACCTTACAATGAGGTTTGAAACCCAATGACACAGCCACATATCCTTCTGACGGGGAATCCGAAAGACGGTTACTTCATTGTTCTCGTAGACGGACTGGACGGAATGGACAGCTCTCCTCGGAGCCTGTCACAATGAAGTTTGTTCTCTGAAGTTGACTGTCGCGTCAAAACAGGCCTGTGAATTTTGTTGCGGTTTAGTCAAATTCCTCATTGGGGAAGGGGGGCGGGGAGGGAAATACTGGACGTTGTATAAGAGTATTATCAAGATTTTTTCATATTCTTGCTTGTACCACAGGGATTAAGTTCGTGCTCTGGCGATAAGCGTTATTTCATGATGTCATATCTGTTTTTTCAGACTTAATCAAACAGATATGGATTGTTTGAAGATGGCGTGAAAATATCTGAGTACCTGATTAAATATGATGGAGATTTTTCCTCTTTAGGTATATTGAATAACTTTAGTATGTATAATTTTAGTAGGGATATTAGTTTAGCATCGATAGTTGACGTCATAATAACGATAAATCTATTAAATTTATTATTCAATTACCGTTCGACGTCACGAAATTGAAAATAGGAAGACAGAAGAAAAAGCAGTAATATAAGAAAGGGGGTTAAATAATAATTCTTAAAAACACTTGAGAATAAAAAAAAGGTTTAAAACTAGTGAAAGTAGAGGGGTATTCAGACGAAGCCTAAAAAATTAGTAAATAGAGCTTTAGCTTCACCTAAATTATTATCTTACTGATTCAGAATACTGGATATATAGAGCAAAAGAGAGCCTGAACTGATGAAGCTTCACATGAGGTAAAATAGAGCTTTAAAGCTTCACGTAGATTATCCTCACACTTAATCAGAATGCTAGAAATATCCATACCCATATCCGTACCATACCCATACCCATATCTGTGCCATACCCATATCTGTGCCATACCAATACCAATACCCATACCCATACTGTACCATACCCATACCCACACCCATACCCATATCCTTACCATACCCATACCCATCCGTACCATACCCATACCCTATACCCATACCCATACCATACCCATACCCATACCCATACCCATACCCATACCAATACCCCTACCCATACCCATACCCATACCCATACCCATACCTGTAACATATCCACACAGATACCCATACTATTATTATTATTATTATTATTATTAGTGGGAAAATAGAGCAAAATTCAACGGGAAATGATGACGTCAAAGTATCCTTTCGGGTAATCCATACTAAAAAAAAAATAATAATAAAAAAATAAAAAATACCAATACCCACCCCACAAACACAGGATTCCTTCGCTCATTTCCAGCCATTTCCTTTTCTCCCCACAGAACCTGATGCCGACGGAGGGACAGACGACCATTTCCCAAATCAGAGGTCCTCTTCCTCTACAGAAAGGACCTCTCTCCCTTGACAGGCCATCGGTGCCAGGACTCGTGTTTATGATCCTACTGTTTCATTTTTACCACCCGGCAGTTCTCAGCCTCTGCCAAGGGTAGCACGTCAACGCTGTAGCTGGCAGTTACATTCTCTCTCTCTCTCTCTCTCTCTCTCTCTCTCTCTCTCTCTCTCTCTCTCTCTCTCCCTCTCTCTCGGGAGGTGTTCCATTCAGGGGTCTTGATTCAGTGTCATGGCCTAAATTGTACCCCGGGTAAAGGAATGGGAATTGTGATGTACGCCTTCAGAGCCATGTTTTGGTTCAGGTGGTCTTGATGCGCACTCGCGCGCACGCGTTCTCACACACACACACTATATATATACATACATACATACATACATACATCACACAACAACATATATATATATATATATATATATATATATATATATATATATATATATATATATATATATATTATAATATATATATATATATACACATATATATATATATATATATATATATATATATATATATATATATATGTGTGTGTGTGTGTGTGTGTGTGTGTGTATACATAAATATACATATCATCTAAATTATAATATATGACAGCCAGGCTTCCACCTCGCTCATTACTGTAAAAGGGCACTTAAACTTCGATCACATATTTCCCAAAGTATTTCCAGTGAGGGCAATTAATTAGACAACTCATTTGATATAATGGTAATTTAATTAATGGGAGTGTTTGTGAACCATAGTTTTGTAATCGGCAATAATATCGCATCGTTTTGAGCTCGGCCATTCCAGTGAAATAGATTAATATAGTCCTTTGTTTTTTATATTAAAATTTCCTTGTATTTTAAATACCAGAGGTTATTCTTTTCATAAATCCTAAGGACAGATCCCTGCGTAAGGATAGTGACTTCAGTGCTCCTCACGTGGTGCACTGTAAGCAATTACTAAATGGTATTTAAAGCGTGCCTTCGACCCCCATATCCGGTCATTTTTTTGCCAAATGGAAAATAATATCTCGAATTATTAGGAGATAAATAATTAGTGAGAGGAGAAAATAATAATAATAATAATAATAATAATAATAATAATAATAATAATAATAATAATAACAATAATAATAATAATAATAATAATAATAATAATAATAATAATAATAATAATAATAATAAAGAAACAAATCCACAGTTATGTATGGGTACAAATATATTCAGAAATTAATATATTTGTACCTATAGAGTCTTTCTCTCTCTGTCTCTCTCTCTGTCTGTCTGTCTCTCTCTCTCTCCTTCTCTCTCTCTCTCTCTCAACGTCTTCCCTTCCTTAGTTTAATGCTGCAAGTTATTCCTTTGAATGATCTGCAACGATATGCAGTCATCGTTCTCTCTCTCTCTCTCTCTCTCTCTCTCTCTCTCTCTCTCTCTCTCTCTCTCTCTCTCTCTCAACGTCTTTCCTTCCTTTGTTAAATGCATTAAGCTTTACCTTTGAATTGTCTGCAATGTGATCTGCAATGATCATTCATACTCTCTCTCTCTCTCTCTCTCTCTCTCTCTCTCTCTCTCTCTCTCTCTCTCTCTTATATCCTCCGTTTGGGAAATTCTGAATATCTCTCGACCTTCGCTCCACCTCTTGCTTGTTTATTTTCCTTCCAGAGAGAGAAAAAGGAATCTAATATCCGGCTTGGTAAGCAGCCGAAGTGATTCGAAGCTGGGATGATTTTGCATGAGTCAACTGTCAGTCGAGATTAAAATGATTCTTAGCCTCCTCATTATTCTCTCTCTCTCTCTCTCTCATTTAATAGATGTGTTGAAGTGTAAAGATCAAAATCTAAGAATTTTAGCAAATTTTAGTTGAATAATGTTCATAGTGTGTTCAGTGTTACCAATATCTCTCTCTCTCTCTCTCTCTCTCTCATTTAATAGATGTGTTTAAGTGTAAAGATCAAAATCTAAGAATTTTAGCAAATTTTAGTTGAATAATGTTCATAGTGTGTTCAGTGTTACCAATCTCTCTCTCTCTCTCTCTCTCTCTCTCTCTCTCTCTCTCTCTTTACAATATAATGTTTCTGCTCATATATCCTAGTCGACTTGAGATGTCAGTTGTGTTGTGTCTATCTGTCTGTCTGTCTGTCTCTATCTCTCTTTACAATATATTGTTTCTGTTCCTACATCCACTCGCTGAATGGCCGAAAGTTTGCCCCAGTGCGTTGATTGACAGCCTGAATCTCATAAATCAGTCATTCAGTCAATCGTTTTGAATGGAAGGAATTTAATTGTACGGGAGGAACCGTTCCCCTGAAAATAAAATTTTCGGGATTCAAAGGTGCAGTGATTTAATCCTCTGTTAACAGTCCTCTGTTTCTGTTACCAAGGTGGACGGAATATGCCGCTTTTGCACCTCGCAGATACACTGTATATATATATATATATATATATATATATATATATATATATATATATATATATATATATATATATATGTATACATATATACAGTGACCCCCCAAAACTGGGAAAAACGCATTACGCTCACAGCGATGGAACTCAACCTCCCGCGAATTGATTACGCAGAACGGATGCTGCAGCGACTTCCAAAGAAAAATAACGAGAGTAATTCGCCGAGGATTCTCCGATGCAAATGGTTCATAATTAGCAGAATAAACTTGCGGAATAAGTTGCCTTTGAAGAGCGTCCGAATTAATTCTCCTCTCTCGAGGTGAAAGAGGTTGAAAAGGATATAACTAGCTGAAGGAAGTTGCTTTAATGAGCCCCAGTGAATTCGAGTGTTTTTGTTCCTTGGGATAAATTCTTTTGTTCGTGTGCGGGACCGGAGTGTACGTGGGTCTGCGTATGTTTACTTTGAGCCCTTCCCTTTGTTATTTCTGTATATCCTCTTCTGCCAGGGATGATTGGGAAGTTGCTCTCACGATTCCTTTGTAATGGTAATGAAATATCTATCTTTTTGTGTTACAATGGCCGGCAGGACTTTTCAGCTTCTGTGTTTTCCAGTTATTTTTGAACAGGCTTTCTCTGAAGAACAATGGAAACCAGAGAATGAAGAAGGAATTATTGTTCTAAAGTGAGAATCGAGTTCACATTCATTAGGAGACTGAGTGTAATAGCACTTGACTTCTCTGAATGGTGAAGTATGTTAGTACTAGCAGATCTAATCAGTGTGAGTTTGAATACCCTGGAAATCACTCACTTATTTCCTTTTGGATTTCAAGTCTTCCAGTGAATGATGTACCAAAAATAAAGAAATTAAAGGAGATATTGAGAATGCATAGAACTGCTAGTGGTGAAGTATGTTAGCACTAGCCATCTAACCAGTGTGGTTTTGAATGCTTTACAGGTATGAAATTACTCAGTAATTTCCTTCCAGACTTCAAGTCTTTCAGTGAAGAACACCCCTAATATAAACAAATTAATATATATGTACGAGTATATGCATATACAGTATATATGCATACATATATAAATATATATATATATATATATATATATATATATATATATATATATATAATATATGTATTTTATATATATATATATTATATATATGTGTGTGTGTGTATATAAAGAACATAAATACTTGGTATTCCTTCTTTTATTTTTCCTGTGGCCTTGGCTAAATATATTATCATGTGCTATTTAGTGACATATAATATATATATATATATATGTATATATATATATATATATATATATATATATATATATATACATATATATATATATATATATATATATATACATACATATATATATATATATAACTATATAATATATTATATATATATTATATACTAACCGGTATCACCAAAGTATAAAAAAAAAAAGGATTTGATAAAATATACTGATCTCTTCACCATCGGTCAGCTAACCGTCAATAATCAATTAAGAAAAGAAAAGAAAGACACAGATCTTTCGAACACGACCCCGAGAAACATTAATTAGCTCCTGAAAATTCCGAGGAGTCAAATTCTTTCAAAATATGCAATAAATATCTCGGCACATTCCCGCGACTGTCACTTGAGCGTAAGGTTACCCCTCGAACTTCGAGGGCCGAGGGAGAGAGGGAGGGAGGGAGTATCACTGGAGTTACAGGGGAATAAAAAAAAAGAACACTTAAGGAGTGAAGGTCCATAGGCCTACACGCGAGCACCAGCCATAAAGGATCTTAAGTAACAGGTTTTAACAAAGAAAGGGAAGAGTCAGGGATCAAGGGCGTCTCATCCCTGCTGGTGCCCTGGGGGTGTTGGAGATGTGTTGGAGATTTGATGGAGACGAGATGTGTTGGAGAATTGTTGGAGATGGTGAGGTGGGTGTGACTTCAGTAACAGGGAAGTCAAAGGGGTTATTGTTGGATGACACGCCTCTGGGTGTTGGTGTAATGTTGGAGATTTGTTGGAGACGAGAAGTGTTGGAGAATTGTTGGGGATGATGAGGTGGGTGTGACTTCAGTAACAGGGAAGTCAAAGGTGTTATTGTTGGGGACACGCCTCTGGGTGTTGGAGTTATGTTGGAGATTTGTTGAAGAATTGTTGGAGATGATGGAGCTGGTGTTACTCCAGTAGAGGGGAAATAAGGGGAAGTCACTAAGTTTATCGTTGGAGGACACACCTCAGGGTGTTGGAGTTATGTTGGAGATTTGTTTGAGAGGAGATGTGTTGGAGAATTGTTGGAGATGATGGAGCTGGTATTACTCCAGCAACTGGTTACCAACAGAGGGGAAATAGGGGAAGTCACTAAGTTTATCTTTGGAGAACCAACCTCAGGGTGTTGGAGATGAGCTGGAGAGGAAGTGTGTTGGAGATCTGTTGGAGATGTTGGGGAGAGTGTGACGTCAGTAACAGATTGCCAGAAGAGGGGAAATTAGGGGAAGTCAATAAGGGTATCTCTGGAGGACCAACCTCAGGGTGTTGGAGATGTGTTGGAGATGACAATGACGGGGAGCATAGTGTTGGCGTAGACGCAGCAGCGATCGAAGGTTGCTGGCCTGTGTTGGAGATGGGCGGAGATGATGTTGGCGATGATGTTGGAGAAGCTGATCCCAAAAAGCCAGTATTCTTCAAAGTGTTGGGGATAGTGTTGGAGATGGAGAAGGGCTAAGGTAGTAACGGTGTTGGAGAAGCCGTTGGTCCCATGAAGAGAGTAACCTCTCTCTCTCTCTCTCTCTCTCTCTCTCTCTCTCTCTCTGTCTCTCACACCAGCTGCCAACCTCCCCTAATCTCTGACACCAGCTGAGAGAGAGAGAGAGAGAGAGAGAGAGAGAGAGAGAGAGAGAGAGAGAGAGAGAGAGAGAGAGTGGTGGTGGTGAGGGGAAAGAAACCCACATAAAATGAAGGGGAAAGTGTTACGCTAAATGTAAAAGGGGAAAAAGAACCGCCCGAGGGGGGAGAGAGAGAGAGAGAGAGAGAGAGAGACACGGAACAGATCTGGTAACAAGGCCGCTGGATTAAGATAAAAGGGTGAAGTTAGTAATGGATGGTTGAAGAGGGAAAAGAAGCAGGAGAGAATAACGAGAGAGAGAGAGAGAGAGAGAGAGAGAGAGAGAGAGAGAGAGAGAGAGAGAATATATATATATATATATATATATATATATATATATATATATATATATATATATATATATATATATATATATATATATATATATATATATATTCCCGAGGGTCCCAGAGTAGTTAGAAAACCTCGCTAATTCCAAATGGAATTTATGCAAACTAAAATCTACATTTTTATGAACAGCAGTGTATTGATAATTTTCTCAGTGCGGGCACGTTTCCGCTTCAGTAGTAATTTTCATTAGAGAGAGAGAGAGAGAGAGAGAGAGAGAGAGAGAGAGAGAGAGAGAGAGAGAGAGAGAGAGAGAGAGAGATTTACTTTATGAGTACTACAATGTAGATGACTTTATATATATAAATTATATACACACACACACACACACACACACATTTATATATATATATATATATATATATATATATATATATATATATATATATATATATATATATATATATATATATATATATATATATATATATAAGCAAATGTCACGAATGAAAAAGCTAGAAGGACATTCTATACAGGTTCCTCAAAAGGACTTGAGAAAAACAAACTTATGAACTGTCTTGCACGCCCTTTTAACCCTCACTTAAACGGAATAAGGGAAAACTGCAAGCAAAAATCTTAACGATAAGATAAATATAGTCTATAATTATAATAACACCATTCAATGACTTGTTTTTAGCCGCCCTGAAACGGAAATTGACAGCAAAAAGTTCTGAAAGCAGTTGCACTAGGAATCAATTGCTAGGAGAGGGTTGGGGAAAGTAAGATGGAAGAAAGAGAATATGAAAGGAGGTACAGTAAAAGGAACGCAAGGGGTTGCAGCTAGGGGCCGAAGGTGCACTGCAAAGAACCTTAAGTATTGCCTACAGTGCACCGCATGAGGTGGGCACTGACAGCCCTTAAGCTCTTGACCATCAGAACGACCGCACTGTACTGTACAAGGACCAGTTATTAGACGCTCCAGACGACTGGCGGAGCTTTCATCAGAAAACGACGGCAGTGCCTGATCTATGTTTGACGACCGGTTGCATATTTTATAAACAAATCATTTGTTTTGAGTCTTTTTATGTTTGGTTAGTTAGTATTTTACTTCAGGGCACCAGACTGAAAATGGGAATCGAACGGATTCCCAAAATCTATCTGTACAGATCTATCCTTAAACGTCTGTACCTTTCCATAACTGCGGACTCGTTTCTCCAATAATAATAATAATAATAATAATAATAATAATAATAATAATAATAATATTCACACTATCCTGCATAAATAAAAGAGTATAGAAGCCATTAAGCCTATTACAGCATTACATAAAAGGCCGTGGACCAATTTCGGAAAAAATACCAAAAAATATTTCTAGAGAAAGTCTCCCTATCTCCGCTTCTCTCACATCTTAGCAATCCTGTGTATGTGTGTGTGCGTTCGTGTGTGTGTTCATAAGAACAAAAGCCCCACTTCGTTATGTTATTACCGTCATTACCATTAGTGCCGGGCTGAAAATCCCCCCTCCCCCCCTTCTATAAGGAGTCCAGAATGAGAAGGTAAGACGCCCATTACGGATGGGGAGAAAATGAGAGCTGGCAACTCGAGTGAATTAGATGCCAGATGCGTCGATGCGGGTTTTTTTAATTCTTTTAATTCTTTTGGGTGGGGCAATTGGTTTATTTGCTTGGCTTGTAAGATCTTACTTTGAGTAGGAGTGTATACTTTTAATCATGAGATGTACTTGAAATTGGTTAAATATGATGAATTGTATAGATACACACGCACACATATATACATATATATATAAATTATATAACATATATATACTGTATATATATGTATGTATATATCTTTTGGGAAATCAATATTTTAAAAAAATATATGGGTAGGTTTAATGTCAGCTAACAAAGTTTTTCTAAATAATATAGCCATAGGGAGAAACGTAACAAAGATAAAAAAATAATTGACAGTATGCATTTAATGATAATAATTAGTGGAAAACTATTATCACTGAGTGCAATGAAAATGATAATAATTCTCTTAGTAACATATTCAAATGGATAAAATACAATTATTAACCTTTATTACATAAAAAATATCCTCATTTTATGTAGCTGGAAAAATATATATCAGTGTATGAATAACTTATGTATGGTCAGTGATATGGAAAGCTGACACCGGACTCGAAGACGACAAGTTACACACAGAAAAACATAAGGATACACATTCTGTCGGATTATATAGAGGCGGAAAATTGAGGGTAAACAAGTAAAAATGCGCCGAAGTTTCATCGGCGCATTCGAGTTTACTGTACAGCGTATAATACTGCATGAGCCGCGGCCCATGAAACTCTCAGCCACGGCCCGGTGGTGTCCTGTCCTACATCGTTCCCATAAGCACGGTCATGGCTAAATTTAACCTTAAATAAAATAAAAACTACTGAGGCTAGAGGGCTGCAATTTGGTATGTTTGATGACTGCAGGGTGAATGATCAACATACCAATTTGCAGCCCTCTAGCCTCAGTAGGTTTTAAGATCTGAGGACGGACAGACAAAGCCATCTCAATATTTTTCTTTTACAGAAAACTAAAACGTTTTAAAGGTGTAACAGGATTGATTGATTGATTTATGGTTGCTAAAACTGGCGGCACAACATGGACAACCTTTTGCAGTTGCACTATGAGACAACTGTTAGGAGAGAGCCGAGGAAAGTAAGATGGAGGATAGAGAATATGAACGGAGGTGCAGCAAAAGGAATGAAAGGGGTTGCAGCTAGGGGCCGAAGGGACGCCGCAAAGGCAGAATCAGTTGCTAACAGAGATAATCTTAAACATTTTTTGCACTGAAATTTAACGTTATATACTTCGAGCTTCTGTAAACTCGACCCGATATATTATTATATATTATTATTATTATTATTATTATTATTATTATTATTATTATTATTATTATTATTATTCAGAATATGAAACCTATTCATATGGAACAAACCCACCAATGGGGCCACTGACTTGAAAAATCAAACTTCCAAAGAATATTATGGTGTTCATTTAAGTAACAGAAGGTAACGAGAAATACAGAACGAGGAGATCAATTATTAGAAAAACAGATAAATTAACATATTAATAAATAAATAAATAAATAAATAAATGAAAACGTAATTAAAATATTAAAACACAAGTTGAACTGCATTAGGCTAGTAAAACATTGCATCTTCGCTTGAACTTCTGAAGTTCCAACTGCACCATATCCTCTGGGGTTGTTCCACAGTCCAACGGTGCGAGGCATAAAGGAACTTTGGAACCGAAAAGTTCGACAGCGAGGCACATTCACTGAATATTAGTGCTGGTGTTTCAATACACGCTGGATTAGGGGTCGATTTGGATATAAAACTCACTGCTTTATAGTCATTCCAATCATGGAAGCAAGCTCTTTAATCTCACGACGCGCATGAATATGAAGTACGTGATTCGTGTGCAGTATACGCAAACAGCTGTTTTTGACAGGAAGACGTGATGCACGTGAAATAAATTTTCTGACGTTTATATTGCTCGTGTGTAAAGGGTAAAAGTGAGTTAATTTATTCTGGTGGGACGAATGATTTTAACTGCGTGGTTGTGTGACGTAGGAAGTTGACATAGTAATTATTTTTATTTGATATTGTTCAGTCAAATTTATTGGTGGTGGTTTTGTAAGCAAGACTGACATAATTTATTCTGCAAAGACAAATAGATAAAAAATAACATGGGGTCTTGACTTTTTTATATAATTTATTTTTCTGATTTTAACTGCATAGTTTATGACACAGGAACTTGATATAGTAATTGTTTTTATTTGATATAGTTCAGGCAAATATACAGATGATATTTTCCTGAGCAAAAGTGATATAACCTATTCTAGAAAGCAAAATTAATAAAAAAACATGGGAACTTGACTTTTTTTTTTATTTTATATGATTTATTTTGCTAATTTTAACTGCATAGTTTATGACACAGGAACTTGATATAGCAATTATTTTCATTTGATATTGTCCAGGCAAAATATATACAGTAGATGGTATTTTCGTAAGCAAAAGTGATATAATTTATTCTGCAAAGCAAAATTAATAAGAAAACATTTGAACTTGACAGATTTTTTGTTTCATGTAATTTATTCTGCTGGGACAAATGATTCTAACTGCGTGGTTTATGACATAGGTGATATGGTCATTGATTTTATTTGATATAGTTTAGGCAAATTTATTGGTGTGTTGTCCTAAGCAAAAGTTATATCATTTATATTGTTTTATAAAACTGATCTTTTTCTGACTTGCTGTAAATTTCTACAGGCTGGTTAGGAAAACATTTACAGTAAGTGTTAGCACAGATTTCAACTGTTTTGGCTAAAAACTTTATCGTATATTGATAAACTACAATATACAGCTAAAGATATAACACACAAATTGCCTGACATTTTAATTTATTATTATTATTATTATTATTATTATTATTATTATTATTATTATTATTATTATTATTATTATTATTATTATTATTATTCAGAAGATGAAACCTATTCATATGGAACAAATCAACAGGGGCCATTGACTTGAAATTCAAGCTTCCAAAGAATATGATGTTCATTATTATTATTATTATTATTATTATTATTATTATTATTATTATTATTATTATTATTATTATTCAGAACAAGCACACATGGGTCACTGACTTGAAATTCAAGCTTCCAAAGACTGTTATGGTGTTCATTATTATTATTATTATTATTATTATTATTATTATTATTATTATTATTATTATTATTATTATTATTATTATTTAGAACAAGCACGCAGGGGCTAATGACTCGCAATTCAAGCTTCCAAAGAATATTGAATTCATCTGAAAGAAGTAAAAGGGTGTAAAAGGAAATACCGGTTATTAGAAAAAAAAGACTGAACAAATTAACATATAAACAAATGAACAAATAAAAAAAGAATGTTGATTATAAACAATACCTCTAGAGATTTCGAGAATTACGCAATATGCCTTCCCGGCATTCTCCCGGATAAAACGGCCGTTTTCACAGGCTCTTTATTAGAAATTTAGTTCCTAATAATATCCCCGCATTCCATAAACTTCTGTCGCATAATTCCTGTTATGAAAATTTTGAGTTTACGATTCCAGAAAATATGAAAAACTCCGGTGGCCAGATTCTCCTCCTGCCATCGACCTAATTCCTTATGCTCTTGCACAACCACGTTTTCTGAGAGAGAGAGAGAGAGAGAGAGAGAGAGAGAGAGAGAGAGAGAGAGAGAGCTTTCTATTGCCAGCCAGAAGTTTTATTTTCGTGACCGTAATAATAATAATAATAATAATAATAATAATAATAATAATAATAATAATAATAATAATAATAATAATAATAATAATAATAATAATAATAATAATAATAATAACTTGAAATTTAAGCTTCCAGTGAATATGGCGTTCATTTGAAAAGGGTAACAGAAAGTATTAGGAACTACAGAAAGAAGAGATCAGTAATTAGAGAAGAAAAAAAATAATAAATAGATTGATACAAAAATAAATAAATTGTTGAAATACAAAGAGAATTGTTTTAGGTTAGTAATGCACCTTCGTTTGGACTTTTCAGGTTCCGATTGACCAACATCCCCTGGGGAACTGTTCCACAGTCCAACGGTGTGGGGATTAAAGAATTTGTGGAACTGAGAAGTTCGACAAGGCCACCTCTCCCAAAAAAAAAAAAACATGGAGATGATTTACATAAACTCAGTAACATTTCCAGTTATAAAAAAAACTCCCTTAGAGGAATAGAAGACCTCTGGAACCGAGAAATTCTTTAGTAAAAACAACAAGAAGACAACGTATTTAAACTCAGGAAAGTTTTCACTTCTCCAAATAAAAAAAACAAAAAAAATCTCCCTTTTACTTCAAGAGAAATCCCTGGCCCAGAAATCTGCAACAGAGAATTAATATCGAAGCGTTTCGTAAACTGATTCGGGCAATTCATATGCAGGCAGAGAGAGAGAGAGAGAGAGAGAGAGAGAGAGAGAGAGAGAGAGAGAGAGAGAGAGAGAGAGAGTTTAAGCGAAAGTTAACTCGACAGAAAATAAAGTTTAGATGCGTGGTTGGCATTTTAAAATTCACTGGGGATGATTTATTTTTTTGTGGGGTGGAGGAAGGGGGAGAGATTTTTTTTTGGGGGGCGAACTTTTTGGGATAGGGAGAGGTTTTCTTTTTGGGGGAGGGAGTTTGGGGAGGAGTTTTTTCGAGATGAGAGTTATTTTGAGGGGAGAGGTTTTTTTTTGGAAAAGGGAGTTTTTCGGGGGTTTGGGTGGGTCAGTTTTTATGGGCTGGGAGTTTTTTTTTTTGGATTGGGAAAGGTTTACTTTTGGGAAGGAAGAGTTTTTTTTTTTTTTTTTTTTTTTTTGAGGGGAGAGTTTTTTTTTTTTGGAATGGGAGAGTTTTTTTGGAATGAGAGAATTTTTTTGAATTTTTTAAATTGGTGGGTGGGTGGAGGTGGGCAGAGTTTTTTTGAGGGGGAGGTGGAAAGATCTTTTGGATGTGGAGAGTTTCTTGAGGGGGGAGTTTTTTCTTGGTAGTGGGGGGTTTATTTACAGCCGGGAGTAGTTCAAGTCTGGATATTGGCTTCCTCTGCACACATTAAAAAAAAACATTGGCAAAAATCTCTGACGCAATTTCGGGAACTTTCTGACCCACAGCAAAAGTCGTTCATCGAGTTTGATAACTCAGAAGATTGATGTCAAGTATTTTTTTTATAAATACGATAGGGAATATTTATAGATTCCGATATCCTGGGAATGTGATGTCACTCTGGGAGCAGGAACGAGGTTTTCCTGATTCTGACATCTCAAAGATGATGTCAAGTTTTTTTTTACAAGAACATTTTAAATACTTCATGTTTATGATATTTTGTGAAAGTGATGTCGGTAGGAAATACGATTTCATTTTGATATCTCGTGAAAGTGATGTCAGTAGGAAATATTACTTGAAAGAAATATTAATTAACTTCAATTTGATATCTCGTGAAAGTGATGTCGGTAGAAAAAATTATTTAAAGGTAATATTAATTGATTTCATTTTGATATCTCGTGTAACTGATGTCAATAGGAAATATTAACTGATTTTATTTTGACATCTCGTGTAAGTGATGTCAATAGGAAATATTAACTGATTTTATTTTGACATCTCGTGTAAGTGATGTCAGTAGGAATTATTAACTGATTTTATTTTGATATCTCGTGAGAGTGATGTCAAATTCTGTATAAGAACGATTAGCAATTTTCACGGAAACGACGTGAAGTTTGAAACAAAATGGGAAATCTATTGATTTCGGTATATTGTAAATATGACGAAAAAGAGAAAAATAATTGATTCATTTCGATTGATAGAGAACATCCACTGATCTCGATGCCTTGAAATGGGAAGTCAGTTTTTAGTTTTCGGTGAGTGAAAACTATTGCGCCGGCTTTGTTTGTCCGTCCGCACTTTATTCTGTCCGCCCTCAGATCTTAAAAACTTCTGAAGCTAGAAGGCTGGAGATTGGTATGTTGATCATCTACCCTCCAATCATCAAACATATCAAATTTCAGCCCTCTAGCCTCAGTAGTTTTTATTTTATTTCAGGTTAAAGTTAGCCACAATCGTGCGCCTGGCAACGATATAGCATAGGCCACCACCTGGCTGTGGTTAAAGTTTCATAGGCCTCGGCTCATACAGCATTATAACGAGACCACCGAAAGATAGATCTATTATCGGTGGCCTTTATTATACGCCGTAGCGGCTGTACAGAAAACTCGATTGCGCCGAAGAAACTTCGGCGCATTTTTTCACTTGTCTTTTAATGTTATTTTATAAGAACGAATAAAATGACTCTTTGACTTCAATACCGCTAAGAAACGATGTCGAAAACTACTACTGATTTCGGTATTAGAGAATACAGATGTCAATTTTCTTGCAAGAACAGAGACGTTAAAATATCTACTTTGAAAAAAAAAAAAGATATTTTCGAAAAGTGAAGTCAAGCTGACATTCCACATGACATCAAGAGGAAATCTTGCACACTTCCTTTGATAAGAGTCCAGCAAATACAAATCAAATGGAAGCAGCAAGATTTTTTTTTGGGGGGGCGGAGGAAAATGTCTCAGAGAATTTAGCAAGAAATTTGAATAAATCTGCATTTTTTCTCAAGCACACAAGCAAACCTTCTTTGCTCCAGTTCTCTTCGGAGATCGTACTCTAAAGGAAGAAGAAGAAGAAGAAGAAGAAGAAGAAGAAGAAGAAGGAGAAGAAGGAGAAGAAGGAAAGAAGAAGAAGAAGAAGAAGAAGAAGAAGGAAAGAAGGATAAGAAGAAGAAGAAGAAGAAGGAGAAGAAGAAGAAGAAGAAGAAGAAGAAGAAGGAGAAGAAGAAGAAGAAGAAGGAGAAGAAGGAGAAGTAGAAGAAGAAGAAGAAGAAGAAGAAGAAGGAGAAGAAGAAGAAGAAGAAGAAGAAGGAGAAGAAGAAGAAGGAGAGAGAGAGAGAGAGAGACCTAGTAGAAGAAGGAGAAGAAAGAGGAAAAGAAGGAAAAGGAAGAGGAAGAAGGATCGTAACTCTTTTCTTTCTCTCCCTCTCTCTCTCTCTCTCTCTCGAAGAAGAAGAAGAAGAAGAAGAAGAAGAAGAAGAAGAAGAAGAAGAAGGAGGAGGAGGAGGAAGAGGAGGAGGAGGAGGAGGAGGAGGAAGAAGGAGGAGGAAAAGAAGAAGAAGAAGAAGAGAGAGGGAGAGAGAGAGAGAGAGAGAGAGAGAGAGAGAATTCCGTAAAAATTCAGCCTCAAAAGAAGAAGAAGAAGAAGAAGAGAGAGAGAGAGAGAGAGAGAGAGAGAGAGAGAGAGAGAGAGAGAATTCCGTAAAAAATTCAGCCTCAAAAGAAGAAGAAGGAGAGAGAGAGAGAGAGAGAGAGAGAGAGAGAGAGAGAGAATTCCGTAATAAATTCAGCCTCAATTGCAGATCCATAAACAAAACTTGGGAGCCTTCCGGCGCTGGTAATTTCAAACAAATAAACTTCTGGTCGCAGCCTGAAATTACGTGCAGCGAATAACAGTACCCTGGAGTTTTTAAATCGCTTTTAGCTATTTTTTTTTATTTATTTGTTTATTTCCTTTTTTAACAAACGTTGTGGACGCGTATGTAGATGTTTTAGCTTTTATTTTTTTCTTGTGGGTTTAAGTAATCCTTTGATCAATGTAGTTTCTTGTGAGGTTACGTCATTTCTTTCTGATTTATTTTTATATTTTGTTTTAAATTTGGTTAATGTTTTGTTTTGTTTTAAATTAGATGTATCTATCTATCTATCTTATATATATATATATATATATATATATATATATATATATACAAATAAATATATATAATATATATATATATATATATATATATATATATATATATATATATATATATATATATATATATATATATATATATATATATATATATATATATATATATATATATATATATATATATATATATATATATATATATATATATATATATATATATATAGATATAGATAGATAGATAGATAACTCGAAGACAACCGAGTTCCTTTTTCCTCATTTGATTTCCCTGTCGCCCAGGAAGCCAAAAAAGAAAAAATGGTTCCTTGTCGAACTGGAACGCTGACAAAGTTGGTTATCAAATCTGAACACCCTAACATACAATGGAGACCAGATTTTACTGCGAGCGAGAACGAGTGAATCAGAAGTCGGGAGCATTTTCAGGAACAGAAATGTTATTTGTTTTCAATAAAAAAAAAAAAAAAACTAAAGCGTGGAACGGTTTGTAAACAGACAATGCTTGTTTTCCATGGAACGGTTTGTAATTAGGAAATGCTTGTTTTCCGCGAAAGCGGTAAACTTTATATAATGTGGAAATACTTTTTAAGGGAAAATGTGCCTAAAGCATTTTCCCAAAGAGAAATATTATTTGTTTTCAAGTGGAAAATGCGCCGAAGTTTCTTTGGCGCAATCGAGTTTTCTCTTGACGTCTTTAGCGGTGCCAGACGCACGATCATGGCTAACTTTAACCTTAAATGAAATAAAAACTACTGAGGCTAGAGGGCTGCAATTTGGTATGTTTGATGATTGGAGGGTGGATGATCAACATGCCAATTTGCAGCCCTCTAGCCTCCTCAGTAGTTTTAATTAAGATCTGAGGGCTGACAGAAAAAGTGCTGATTGACAGACAGTCATCTCAATAGTTTTCTTTTACAGAAAACTCAAAATATGAAATGCTTTGTAAAGAGAAAACAATTTTCAATAAAAAGTGGTAAAGTTAATAGGATGAAAATGTACTTCTTTATAAGAAAAATGTGGTTAAAACATTTTCCTAAAGAGTAATATGATTTCTTTTTAATAAAAAAACTAATAAAAAAGCGCCGAAGTTTCTCCGGCGCAATCGAGTTTTCTTTACGGCCACTAAAGCATATAATCAGGGCCACCGAAACAGATCTATCTTTCGGTGGTCTCGGTATAATGGTGTATGAGCCGCGGCCCATGAAACTTTAACCACGGCCCATCCAATGTCGTTTCCAGAAGCACGATTATGGCTAACTTTAACCTGAAATAAAATAAAAACTACTGAGGCTAGAGGGCTGAAATTTGTATGTTTGATGATTAGAGGGTGGATGACCAACATACCAATTTGTAGCCTTCTACCCTTTGCAGTTTTTAAGATCTGAGGGCGGACAGAATAAAATGCGGACGGACAGATTCAAAGCCGGCACAATAGTTTTCTCTTGCAGAAAACTAAAAGTATGAAACGAACTAAAAGAAGCGAAAAGCAAAAGAAACGCCAAACCGACATATGCTCTCGAAATTCCACTGAGCTGGAAACTTGCAAAGACAAAAAAAAAAAAAAAAAAATACAAAGAAAAAAAAAAAGGTGAAAGGAATCTGATTCCGTTACCGACTATTGGCAAAAAGAGAGAGAGAGAGAGAAGGGGGTTCAGATTCTCTTGCCGCAACTACATAAAAGACTTGGACACTGTCTCCACTTCGGTGAAAAAATGGCAGAAATTCTATTTTCTCTTTCCCGGGGCTACTGACTGACTGCAAGGGGTTGAGATTGCCCTTCCTGGATAAAAAAAAAAAAAGAGAGAAAGTTTTGTTCTTAAATACCTTTGATGGGGACCGAACCTGCCTAATAGCCTGTCTGTTAGTAATTGGCGTGTTCTGTTATCTTGCAAAATACAATAGACAAATGTTTACGTGGAGCAATACAATCGACAAATGTTTACGTGGAGTAATACAGTCGACAGATGTTTACGTGGAGGAATACAGTCGACAGATGTTTACGTGGAGAATACAGTAATATGTCGAACAAATGTTTACTTTAGTAATAGTCGAGATGTTTACAAATACAATCGACAAATGTTTATGCAGAGCAATACAATCGACAAATCTTTATGTTGAGTACTACAATCGACAAATGTTGACGTGGGGTAATACAGTCGACAGGTGTTTATGTGGAGTAATACAATCAACAAATGTTTACGTGGAGGAATACAATCGATAGATGTTTACATAGAGTAATACAATCGACAAATGTTTACGTGGAGTAATACAGTCGACAGATGTTTATGTGGAGCAATTCAGTCAACAAATGTTTACGTGGAGTAATAGTCGACAGATGTTTACGTGGAGCAATACAATCGACAAATGTTTATGCAGAGCAATACAATCGACAAATGTTTCTGTTGAGTACTACAATCGACAAATGTTGACGTGGGGTAATACAGTCGACAGATGTTTATGTGGAGCAATACAATCAACAAATGTTTACGTAGAGTAATACAATCGACAAACGTTTACGTAGAGTAATACAATCGACTAATGTTTACGTAGAGTAATACATTCGACAGATGTTTATGTGGAGCAATTCAATCAACGAATGCTTACGCAGAGTAATACAATCGACAAATGTTTATGTAGAGTAATACAATCGACAAATGTTTACGTGGAATCAAATTATTCTTACTTAAAGCTAACGTTTAACCGTGATCGCTGACTGGATTTGTAAAATCGGAAACATATGGTTTTCCTGTGTTGATATTGTTTTTACGGGTTTTTGAGAATCATGAAGTAATGTTAGAAGACTCTAGAAGTCACTTGACTCAACGTTCACTATTATTATTATTATTATTATTATTATTATTATATTATTATTATTATTATTATTATTATTATTATTATTCGGAAGATGAACCCTATTCATATGGTACAAGCCCACCAGGGCCATCGAATTGAAAGTCAAGCTTCCAAAGAATATGATGTTCATTTGAAAGAGTTAACAGAAGTTAATAGGAAATACAGAAAGAGGAGATCAGGTATTAGGAAAGAAAAAATATGAATTAACAAATTAATAAATAAAAAGATGACAATGTAGCTTAATTATTGAAATAAAGGAGATCGCATTGCATCTTCGCTTGAACTTTTGAAGTTCCAGTTGCACGATTTGGAGGGAATTTGTAAAATTTAGATTAAGCAATCTCTCTTCTTTTCTCTGTGATAAAATCAAGCAATTTCTCCTGGTACAAAATTATTTTTCTTTTATTTTACGATAATAAAAAAGAGAAAGTTCTCCTAGTGTAAAAATACCATCGGATGCAGCTGGAATCTCTATTGGAAATTCTGTAACACTTCTTGTTCGTGGGAGCTGATAGTTTTCTATTCTGTGACATAAGATCAACACAAATGTTTGCTTGGGCTGAAACCCTTTCTACTCGCAACAGACAAACCGTACACATCTGATCCATTGACGACTGAATTTGTGTGCTAGAAAGGAAATTGAATCTGTATCCTCAACTCTCAAGAATTGTTGTCATTTTTCGAATTCAAGCGCTCGTGTTAGTTCACACACACACACACACAAGCACACACATATATATATGTTAACTTTATCACTTACACAATTGTTCTGTGCATCAATACAATTACTAACAGGACCTCATTGATTGAAACTGGATGGTATCTAGCGGAGGTATTTATTCGAGAAAAGCTACAAGCTTTCCAGGACTGACTGTCCTCAGTGTCAAGTATCATGGAAAGCTTTTCTTGAAAAAATATCTCCACTAGATACCATCCTGTTTCAGTGAGGTCCTGTTAGTATATATATATATATATATATATATATATATATATATATATATATATATATATATATATATATATGTATATATCCTTTGCACTTGTTAGTATGCACTTGCATACATTTAAAGAATGATTTAAAGTGTGATTTATGCTTCAGTGAAAGAAAGCCCCTAATGCAAGCACACTTAAGGCTGACAGCAGATGGGAGTTCGAATCTGCTCGATGGCTTAATTTATTTAAAGTACCAGTTATGCTTGTGCATATACACACGCGCGCGCACGCAAATGCTCACACACAAGTACACAATATAAATTAGAAATAAAAATGGAAAAAGGTCTTCATCCTCACAAGAATAATAATAATAATAATAATAATAATAATAATAATAATAATAATAATAATAATAATAATACCCTTTCTCTACTTGGCCTATAAGGTCTTCTTCAATAATAATAATATTACACTAAAATAAAACAGGCAATAATAATATAACCAAATTATCACACGTAAAACAGACAATACGGATGCCAAACAACCCCATATTAATCAAAAACCGTTCCATTATCCGCCCCGCACTGGCCATACCCCAAAATTGCATCGTCACATCTCCTTTTGTTGATAATATCACGTTGCGAACACTCCCGACCTTAGTAGACGGCTCACTAATTGAAGAGGCTATGTTAATAACCCCGACGCTCTAATAGCTTTCTCCTCCTCCTCCTCTTCCTCCTCCTCCTTCGTCTTAACAAGCGTTTCAGAGTAATTGACGTCCTTAGAACTCACCCCTCCCCCTCCAACCACCCCCTGGGCAGACGTCTAGGGCATAGCGTACTCGGAGGGGGACATGGCCCCACCTCCCCCAGATTTCCCTTACCCTCCCTTCCCCATCCCCTCATTCCCCTCCCCCTCCCCTTCAAATCCCCTACCCCAAATCTCCCTTCCTCCCCTCCCCTCCCACAAATCTCCCCTGCCCCCTTCTCCCCTCCCTTCCCTCACCAAATCTCCTTCCCTCCTCCCCATCCCCATCCCCCCCTCCCAAAATTTCCCTCCATCCTCTGGTCCTCTTCCCCCCTCCCAAAAATTTCCCTCCCCTCCCTCACCAAATCTCCCTCTCCTCCTCCCCTCCCCTCCCCCCCTCACCAAATCTCCTCCCTCCCCCTCCCCTCCCAAAAAAATCCCCTCCCTCCTCTCTCCCCTCCCCCCCCCCTCCCAAAAATTTCCCTCCTCCTCCTCACCAAATCTCCCTCCCCTCCTCCCCTCCTCCTAAAAATTCTCCTCCCCTCCCCAAATCCCCCCTCCCTCTTCTCCCCTCCCCTCCCTCCCCTTCCCCTGGCTGTTTCGTCTTCCGAAATCTCCTTTGGTGGAAATGCAGACGTAACGGAGGCATTAATATGGTTCCATCATGACTAAAGCCGCGTATTAGCGGCGGCTGCTTGATGTGTGTGTGTGTGTGTGTGTGTGTGTGTGTGTGCTGTGGGTGGCTGCTGTGTTACTTGTGTTTTATGACGCTAGGATTTAGCTGTTTAGCATCATTGGGGCGAGTGGGGGAGGGGGGGGGGGAGGGAACGTGGGATATTGTAATTATGTCCGTGTTTCTTTTGGAAGGACGAGAGATGGTGGTCTTACGCGGAAGGTTAGAAATGTTTTTTTTGTTGAGGTCTTATGTGAATTAGTATGCCTTGTGTTTATACTATATATATATATATATATATATATATATATATATATATATATATATATATATATATATATATATTTTGCATCACATCACCGTGAATATTTTTTTATTCACAGACATTTATCTCCAATGTCATTTATTATCCGATTCGCTCTAATACAGAACACCAAATTTATTATAACTAATAAAATGATAATCACCTGATGAACTCGACCCACCGATACTAACTATCTATGACTTCAGTGATGAGTGTGAGCGTATGTGTGTGTGCGTGTTTGTGTGTCTGTTTGTGTGTGTGTTTGTGTGTGCATCATCAAATAAGGCTAAATGCAAGACATACCAATTCACATACAAAAAACATTTCCAACATTCCCCAGTAAGAAGAACATCTCTCGTCCTTCCAAAACACACACCCACGTAATTATAATTTCCCACTTTCCCCTTTCCCAATTCCCCCTCTCCCCCACCCCAACGAGGCAACACAGCGAAATCCTAACGTAATAAAGCACAAGTACCACAGCAGCCACCCACAGCGAACACAGAGAGAGAGAGAGAGAGAGAGAGACACATCAGGCAGCCGCTAATACAAGGCTTTAGTCATGATGGAACCTTAATGGCCGAGTAAGTCTGCATTTCCCGCAAAGGAAATTTTTCAGGAGACGAATCAGCCCAGGAGGAGGAGGAGGAGGGGAAGAGGGAGGGGAGAAGAGGGGGGGGAGGAGAGGGAGGGGGAGGAGGGGAGGGGAGATAGAGGAGGGGAGTGGAGGGGAAGGGAGAGGGAGAAGAGTGAAGGGGAGGGGAGGTAGATTTGGAAGAGGGGAGGAAAATAGAGGGAGAGGGAGGGAGATTTGGGAGTGGGAGGAGAAGGGAGTAGGGGAGAAAGGGAGGGGAGAAGAGGGGAGGGGAGATTTGGGGAGGGGAGAAGGGAA
Organism: Macrobrachium rosenbergii; assembly: GCF_040412425.1. Taxonomy (NCBI): domain Eukaryota; kingdom Metazoa; phylum Arthropoda; class Malacostraca; order Decapoda; family Palaemonidae; genus Macrobrachium; species Macrobrachium rosenbergii. Next base: position 1,446,936 of record NC_089750.1, on the reverse strand, counting down.
GGAGGGAGATTTGGGGAGGGGAGGAAAAGGGAGAGGAGAAGAGTGGAGGGGAGGAGAAGAGGGGAGGGGAGATTTGGGGAGGGAGAAGGAAGGAGGAGATTTGGGGAGGGGAGGAGAAAGGGAGGGAGAAGAGTGGAGGGAGGGGAGAAGAGGGGAGGAGGAGACAGAATGGGAGGAGGAGAGAGGGGAGAGAGAGGGGGAGGTGGAAGGAGATTTGGGGAGGAGGAGGGGGAGAAGAGTGGAGGGGAGGGAGGAGGGAAGGGGAGTTAGATTTGGGGAGGGAAAGGGAGGGGAAGGATAGAGAAAGGAGGAGAAGAGGGAAGGGGAGATTTGGGGAGGGGGGAGAAGGCAGGAGAAGGGAGGAGAAGGGAGGGAAGGGGAGGGGATGTAGATTTGGGGAGGGGGAGGAGAAAGAATGGGACGGGAGGGGTGAGGGGAGAGAGTAGGGAGATGGGGGGAAGGGGAGCGAGATTTGGGGAAGGGGGCCATGTCCCCCTCTGGATACGCTATGCACTAGACGACTGCGGAGGGGTGTTGGACGGGGAGGGGTGAGTTCTGAGGGCGATAATTACTCTGAAACGCTTGTTAAGACGAAGGAGGAGGAGGAGGAGGAGGAGGAGGAGGAGGAGGAGGAGGAGAAAGCTATTAGAGCGTCGGGGTTATTAACATAGTCTGTTCAATTAGTGAGCCGTCTACTAAGGTCGGGAGTGTTCGCAACGTGATATTAACAACAAAAGGAGATGTGACGATGCAATTTTGGGGCATGGCCCTGCAGGGCAAATAATGTTTCAGAGGTTGAAAAATATGGAGTTATTTGGCTTGAAAAATGCAGTTAGCATACTCGAAAAATATGGAGTTATTTGACATAAAAAGTACGGAGTTATTTGACATGAAAACTATGGAGTTATCTCACTTGATAAATATAATTATTTGGCTTGAAAACTATGGAGTTATTTCACTTGAAAAATATATATTTCGCTTGAAAACTATGGACTTATTTCACTTAAAAATATAGCTATTTGGCTTGAAAACTATGGAGTTATTTCACTTAAAAACTGTGGAGTCGTTTAGCTTGAAAAATGTGGAGTTACTTAGCTAGTAAAATATGGAATTATCTTGCTTGAAAAATATGGAGTTATTTGGGTAAAAAAGTAGAGGTTATTTGACTTGAAAATATATAGAGTTATTTAGCTTCAAAAATATGGAGTTATTTTCCTTGAAAAATATGCAGTTATTCTACTTCAAAATATAAGTTATTTTCCTTGAAAAATATAATTAATAATAATAATAATAATAATAATAATAATAATAATAATAATAATAATAATAATAATAATATACTTAATTCCACATACACTTGATTTTAAGCTAAAGACCACATGGAAATTATTCAGGTCCAGTTTAAATAAAAAAGGGTTTACGACAGCTAAGAAATTACACTGACAAAAAAAAAAAAAAAAAAAAAAATTATGGCACTGAGAATAGTGCCACTACCACCAATGCCCCTTGTCGCACATGTCCCAAATTCGTGTGAAACCCGATGCCAGGAATCTGGCCCCCAAACTTGACCTCGTCGCCATACATCAGGTGGAAGGAGACCCTCCCATTCTCGAAAATATGCCCAGGGCTCCTTTCAGCCGCTCCTGAATGGGTCATAAGGATGTGAGATATGACCACCCGATGGCTCTTGGGGATCCTGGAGAAGAGCCTTGGAGATCCTTCCTGAGGGGATGGTCCTTTTGGGACGTTGTTATGCCTCAAGGGGTGGCACGGGGCCGCGAAGGATTCCCCAGAGGTCCTCTGAGGAACAGATTATGTCGCAGGGGTTGGCTCAGGGCCTCATTGAAAAATTTATAGATAAATGACAGAGAAAAAGTGACTTCTTAAAATTCGCCTAATTTGTGCTGGATTAGGTAATTTGGATTCCTTTTTTAATTTTTTTTATATTAAACACTGAAATTTACGAAATAAAATATTAATAACTTGAATAAGTTGATTAGTTACCTTAGTATTATTATTATTATTATTATTATTATTATTATTATTATTATTATTATTATTATTATTATTATTTGCATTAATCACTCATTATTATTACTTTTATCTCACGGTGTCTGTAATTCTTTGTCTATCTCTGTATATGACCCTGAACTGAAATAAAGTATATTATTATTATTATTATTATTATTATTATTATTATTATTATTATTATTATTATTATTATTATTATTATTATTATTATTATTAGGCATTACTCAAGGTCCCTTGCAGCGTGCCTTCGGCCCCTAGCTAAAACCCCTTTCATTCCTTTTACAGTACCTCCTTTCGCATTCCCTTCCTTCCATCTTACTTTTCAGCCTCTTCTAAAAATTGATTCATAGGGTAACTGGTTTGAGGTTTCCCTCCTGTTACACCTTTCAAACCTTTTACTGTCAATTTCCGTTTCAGCGCTGAATGACTTCATAGGTCCCAGTGCTTGGCCTTTGACCAAAATTCTATATTTAATTGAATTCAGTTATTATTATTATTATTATTATTATTATTATTATTATTATTATTATTATTAAAATTCTAATTTTGTTCAATAAAAAAAAAATGTTTAACAAAAATTCACAATTATATAGTAAATATATTACTATTTTACATATTTTGCATAGTAATATATTTACTATATAATTGTGATTTTTATTATTATTATTATTATTATTATTATTATTATTATTATTATTATTATTATTATTATTATTATTATTATTATTATTATTTATTATTATTTATTAGCACTTATTATAAATAGCCTCTCCCAGGTCACCACAATTTCTGTTTTTATTATTACTGTATTACGATAAATATTATTATTATTAATGGCCAATGAATGTTATTATTATTATTATTATTATTATTATTATTATTATTATTATACCACCACCATTCCTGTTGTTTACTGAGCACTGTAGACGATAGATGACCTCTCCTCAGGTCAGACAATGACCAATAAATTCTACCCAGACGACACTGGGAGCTATCCTCTTTGCTTTGCACCTTAAATTCCCATGAAAGAAAACAAGAAGAAGAAGAAGAAGAAGAAGAAGAAGAAGAAGAAGAAGAAGAAGAAGAAGAAGAACAGAAGACATTTGTTAACTATGCAAGGGGGAAGCAAAAAGAAACAGAACAATAAATTATCTCCTCCTCCACCTCCTCCTACTATTGATTCCCATCTGGTTTTTACCTCCCTTCCCTCAACCCTCTCCCTCAACCCTTTCCCTCACCCTCATCCTCCACCTCCCTCAGCCTCCACCTCCCTCACCCTACCTCACTCTTCCCTCTCCCTGGACCTGTCGTATTTACGACTGGTCCCTCCCTCTATGCCTCCCACTTCTTTCAACATTTTTAGAAAGGGGGAGGGAGGGAGGAGAGAGGAGGGAGGGAGGGATGAGGAGGGAGGGAGGAGGGAAGAGGGAAGAGGGTGGAGGGGTGGAGGTGGGAGGTGCTCGTTTTGTACACTGTGTGAGAAGTCGATAATCACCTGGTCTCCTTCACAGGCTTTATTTCATGGGAGAGCTGCTGCTGCTGCAGCTGCACAGCACAGCACAGCACAGCACAGCACAGCACACAGCACAGCAGAGAAAGTGCTGGTCAATGGTTTGTGAATATATATATATATATATATATATATATATATATATATATATATATATATATATATATATATATATATGTATGTATATATATGTATGTATGTATACATATGTATATATATATATATATATATATATATATATATATATATATATATATATATATATATATATATATATATATATATATAATATTTATGTTGAATGCAACTTGAATAAACCAATCATTAACCAAGAGAGAGAGAGAGAGAGAGAGAGAGAGAGAGAGAGAGAGAGAGAGAGAATGAGAGAGAGAGTAGAATGAATATTTAAGCAAAACTGTGATATTAAAGCATATTGAATGACAGTTATTGTGTGTTTATCTGAGAGAGAGAGAGGAGAGAGAGAGAGAGAGAGAGAGAGAGAGAGAGAGAGAGAGAGAGAGAGAGAAGAATAAAGATTCAAGCAAAACCATGACATTTCCTGGGCAGAAACTTCTAAAAGGAAAAAGACCCCAAAAATTAAAAAAAATAAAATAAAAAAAAAATCTTGAAAATTAGGTCTCCTTGAAAAACATTTCCTGCGTTTGCAGGGAGGTGGCACTGTGGGTTTACCCAGGAGTAGTAGGAGGAGGAATAGGAGGAATAGGAGGAGGAGGAGGAGGCGTCGAAGGAGAGTCATTAGTGAGTTTTAGGAGGCATTGTAGAAGTGGGAAGACAGTCCCGAAGGAAAACGCTGAGTTTACAGCCTCTCTTTTTATCGTTCGCACGCCCTAACTTGGTCTAACGTTGGCATGGGCGGGGAATGAAAGGAATAATTACTTGCTGGGTTCAGAAAAATAATCGTTATTTTCGCTCCTGTCAGTTCACCGGACTTGATGCAGGAAACATAATCCGCCGATTATTTTTGTTGACATAAGAGACAAAATCCGATTGTTCGGATTGACCCACACAAGATGTATAATCCGACAACTTGGATTGACACAAGATGTATATATAATTTCGATTACTCGGATTGACCCAAGATGTATACTTCGATTATTCGGACTGACACAAGATGTATAATCGGTTATTCGGATTGACACAAGATGTATAATTCGATTATGCAGATTGACACAAGAAGTGAAATCAGATAATTCTGACTGACACAAGAGTAAATCCGATTATTTGATTGAAACAAAATGCAAAATCCGATTATTTGATTGACTAAGATGCAAAATCCGATTACGTGATTGACACAAGATGCAAAATTCGATTATCTGATTGACACAAGATGGAAACTCTGATTATATGATTGACACAAGATGCAAAATCCGGTTATCTGGATTGACACAAGATGCAAAATCCGATTGTTTGATTGACACAAGATGCAAAATCCGATTATTTGATTGACACTTGCTGCAAAATTAGATTATCTGATTGACACAAGATGCAATTATGGTTGACACAAGATGCAAAATCCGGTTATTTGGATTGACACAAGATGCAAAATCCGATAGTTTGATTGACACAAGATGCAAAATCCGATTATTTGATTGACACAAGATGCAAAATCCGATTATTTGGATTGACACAAGATACAAAATCCGATAGTTTGATTGACACAAGATGCAAAATCCGATTATTTGATTGACACAAGATGCAAAATCCGATTATTTGGATTGACACAAGATACAAAATCAGGTTATTTGGATTGACACAAGATACAAAATCAGGTTATTCCGATGGGCACAAGATGTATAATCTGATTATTTGGATTGATACAAGATGTATAATTCGATTACTCAGATTGACACACGATGTATAATCCGAGTATTAGAACTGACACAAGAAGAGAAATACAATTTTTTGAAATTATTATTGTGTCTTTTTAGTTTTCTGTAAAGGAAGACTATTGTGCCGGCTTTGTCTGTCCGTCCGCACTTTTCCTGTCCGCCCTCAGATCTTAAAAACTACTGAGGCTAGAGGGCTGCAAATTGTTATGTTGGTCATCCACCCTCCAATCATCAAACATACCAAATTGCAGCCCTCTAGCCTCAGTAGTTTTTATTTGATTTAAGGCTAAAGTTAGCCATAATCGTGCAGTAGCCAATCAGACGCAAGCCAGAGGCTGCAATGATACCCGTTGTGGAAATTTACCGTCAGTTAAAAATTAAGATGAATAGACAGGACTACAAATGTTTGAGTAAAAGTGAGGAAAGTTTGAGACAAATCATAAAAATGATTATATATATATATATATATATATATATATATATATATATATATATATATATATATATATATATATACATATATATATATATATATATATATATATATATATATATATATATATATATATATATATATATATATATATATATATATATATATATATATATATATAGATTATTCAAGAATGAAATTTAATTACTTGTAGAGCTTCAGAATTTTGAATTTATTTGTCAATATAATAATAATAATAATAATAATAATAATAATAATAATAATAATAATCTAATCTCGCTGGAAATGACACTAACAAAATATCAATAGTATTCCGAGAAATATTCCTAATGCCAAGAGATACAGAGATAATGATTGACGCTAAGGATTTAATATTAAATGAAATGAAGACCAGGAGTGCCATTTGAAATACTAATTAGAGTAAGTCGAGTCAATAATGATAATAATAATGATAATAATAATGCTAATGACATTGACAGCTAATGTTAATAAAGTACTTGGACTTGTGCTCTGGAGAGAAATTAATATTCAAGTTGTGTTGTCTTTGAATATTCTGTCATCTTCGCTTTTCTCTCTCTCTCTCTCTCTCTCTCTCTCTCTCTCTCTCTCTCTCTCTCTCTCTCTCTCTCTCTCGTTTTTAAGGGGACGATTGTTATTTATTCTATTTCTCTGTTTTTCCGTCTGTCAAGTCGTGCTATTTTCCTCAGTTACTCTGTAGCTCTCTTTAATTTTCTCTCTGTTTCTCTTTCTGTCTGTCTCTCTCTCCCTCTCTCTCTCTCTCTCTCTTTCTCTCTCTGTCTCTGTCTCTGTCAATTTGTGATATCTTCTTCAGTTACTCTGTCGCTCTCCTTAATTTTCTTTCTCTCTCTCTCTCTCTCTCTCTCTCTCTCTCTCTCTCTCTCTCTCTCTCTCTCTCTCTCTGTCTCGTTTTCAAGAGAACGATTGTTATTTATTCTCTTTCTCTGTCTCTTTGTGACAAGTAAGTTGTCAAGAGAATTTTGTGCTTATCTCTGTCTGTCTGTCTGTCTATCTCTTTCTCTTTCTCTGTCTCTCTGTCTCCTAAAAAACTAGTTTTTTACGGATTAGTCGAAAAGCACATTTTCCACAAACTTAAAAAAATAAAATACAGTTAACATTTCTTTTTGATCACTGTGGTAATGTCTAAAGAGGCAATTTGTCTTAGAACTTGAGATAAATTGGTTTTCCACACCTTAAAATGTACCTGTAAGAAGGGCGAGAACGATTGTTTATAGATGTTACAAAGAAAAGTGGATTGTTAACTCCATAGTTTTTTTAGTTGTCTGTTAAAGAAAACTATTGTGCCGGCTTTGTCTGCCCGTCCGCACTTCATTCTGTCCGCACTTTATTCTGCCCGCACTCTTCCTGTCCGCACTTTTTTCTGTCCGTCCTCAGATCTTAAAAACTACCGTGGCTAGAGGGCTGCAAACTGGTATGTTGATCATCCACCCTCCAATCATCAAACATACCAAATTGCAGCCCTCTAGCCTTAGTAGTTTTTATTCAGTTTAAGATTAAAGTTAGGGATAATCGTGCTTCTGGCAACGAAACAGCACTGGCCACCACGGCCGGCTGAGAGTTTCACGGGCCGCGGCTCATATAGCATTATACCGAAACCACCGAAAGATACATCTGTTTCCGGTGGCCTTGATTATATACTGTAGCGGCTGTACAGAAAACTCGATTGCGCCGAAGTTTCTTCTGCGCATTTTTTACTTGCAGAAAACGTTCTGTTCAACGCTTCGTTTTTCATTGTAATATCTCTAAAACAATTTGTTGCTGATTATTATGAAGAAATTTAAGAATACATTCTTCAATGAACACCATAAATGGTTGACTTTCCCTTAATTTTAAATCAGTAAAGTAAAAAACAGCAAATAATATCCTTGTGTTCTCCACAGAGTCAGAACAATACGCGTATTTCATAAGATTTCTTCGATGGGGGCGTCTCCGATATTTGCATTTTCAAAGGGGATAAGAATCCGAGTCTCGTTTTCCAATAAAGGAATAACTTTTTTCTTTGTGATTCATTTATGAATGTAATTTTTTTTTTTTCCGCGTCTGAATCTGATGTTGGTATTGGATGAGAATTTGAATCCGGTATTATTCTTTCGAAAATCTTTTTGTTTTGAATTTTATTGAACTGAATATAGAATTTAGGCCAAAGGCCAAGCACTGGGACCTATGAGGTCATTCAGTGGTGCAACCGAAATTGAGAGTGAAAGGTTTGAAAGGTGTAACAGGAGGAAAACCTCAAAGCAGTTTCACTATGAATCAATTGCTAGGAGAGGGTTGAGGAAAGTAAGATGGAAGAAAGAGAATATGAAAGGAGGTGCAGTAAAAGGAACGAAAGAGGTTGCAGCTAGGGGCCGAAGGGACGCTGCAATGAACCTTAAGTAATGCCTACAGTGCACCGCATGAGGTGCACTGACGGCACTGCCCCCCTAAGGGTCTATAAGTACATTTTGATATTAGATCTCAAAGTTACCTTTGCAATTCTGAAGTCTGATGTTGGTATTGAATGAGAATTTAAATCCGGTATTATTCTTTTGAAAAATTTTCTATTTTGAGAAGGAAAAGGTATATATGTCAATAAAACAGATTTTAATTTCAAATTCCGAAGTTATTTTTGCAATTGCAAGTTGGTAGTGTGTAAGAATTTCAATGTGATCATTCCAGATATTTACATTTTCCAGAATTGTGAAAAAAATTAACAATCTTCCGAACGCTTTTTGGAAAAAGATATATTTTCTTGCTCCCTGAGACCAAAATTCTTTTCCTGATAAATTTTAATCTATGGAACATTTCCTTTTTTAGTTTTCTGTAAAAGAAAACTATTGTGCCGGCATTGTCTATCCGTCCGCACTTTATGCTGTCCTCACTTTTTCTGTCCGCCCTCAGATCTTAAAAACTACCGAGGCTAGAGCGCTGCAAATTGGTATGTTGATCATCCACCTTCCAATCATCAAACATACCAAATTGCAGCCCTCTAGCCTCGGTAGTTTTTATTTTATTTAAGGTTAAAGTTAGCCATAATCGTCTTCTGGCAACGATAAAGGATAGGCCACCACCGAGCCGTGTTTAAAGTTTCATGGGCCGCGGCTCATACAGCATTATACCGAGACCACCGAAAGATAGATCTATTTTCGGTGGCTTTGATTATACGCTGTAGCGGCTGTACAGAAAACTTGACTGCGCCGAAGAAACTTCGGCGTATTTTTTACTTGTTTTTTTTTTTTAGATGACTCTCAGCCAACATTCTCTATCTTCTTGTTTGTCTCAAGGGATTCATGGAAAAGACAATTTTCCTGGCAACTGAACACCCTAAGAATGTGTATGCGAATGTGTTTGTGTATGTGTATGTGTAGGTGTATGTGTGAAATCTAGGCGAACTCCCTAACACCCAGTAAGATCCTAGATACAGGAAACAAACAGGAATTGAAAAGATACATAATTTGGAATCCAGCGGAGAAAGAGTTTGTACACCTAAGAAAGTGTATGTGAACGTGTTTGTGTATGTATATGTGAGTGTGTGTTTGTGTTTGTGTGTATGTCTGAAATCCAGATGAACAATGTAACACCCAGCAAGATACAAAACACTGGCAACAGACAAGGAATGAGAAGATTCACCATTTGGAACCCAACGCGAGAGAAAGTTCGTACACCTTTGAATGTGTATGTGAATGAGCTTGTGTATGCGCTTGTGCAGGTGTTTGTGTGAGGTCAGACGAACGTCCTAAAATCCAGTAAAGGTACGGAATCCTGTAAACAGACCGGAAATGAATAGGTACATCATTTAGAACCCAACGGCAGAGAGACTGCGAGAATCAGAGTCTGCACTTGAGCCGAATCCAACAATCAGTCGATTACAACACAGACCAAGACTCTGGAAATAAACAGGAAAGAAGACGAATTTGTAAACAAACGGAAAACACGCGGAAGGGCGTCAGAGTTATAGAGAGCCATTGTCGTCTCTGTACCCCAGTGGATTCCGGGTTCCTGGCGTTCCGAATCCCTCTGGAGAATTGAACACAGGTGTTCAAAGTTCTCTTAGCTGTAAGGTTTTATTACCTCGGTAATAGTATTCCCGGCGTTACCAAAAGCGCGTGTGATGCTCAAGTGTTTTTATGATTCTTCGACTGGTGTTTGGTTCTGAGTCATTTTAAACGTGATGGCGAGAGGTGAATGCATGGGGTATTGTTTAAACACACACACATACATATATACAGTATATATATTTGCCTGAGGAGAGAGACAGTTTGGTCTCCGAAATATAGCTTTTATTTTCCACATTTTGCCGTTTTTATGGGCTCCTTATATTTGATATATATATATATATATATATATATATATATATATATATATATATATATATATATATATAAAAAATTATCACCATTATCTTATGGACTTAATGGTCTGTCCTTTACAAAAGAAATTACTGTAATCACTTTTGCAAAAGACATTATTCTAATGTGTTTCCAGGAGACATTATGATAATGTATTTTAGATATCATTATAATTCAATGTAGATGGCAGCATTGTAATGTCTGTTACAAAAGGCATTATTGTTATGTACCTACAAAAGACACAATTATAATGCCTTTTGTTAAAACTTTATTGTAATGTTTTTTTTAAGAGACTTTGTTATAAGATAACACAGAGACTATACCAAGCAAATATATCAATCAATGTAAAAATAGAGCCGCAAACTAAGCATAACTTATACAGCACAATAAGCCATTTTGCTTCAAAAGACAATGTCGACATTTCTCTTTCTTTAGATTCATAGCAATGACTTTCAAAAGGACATTATCACAATATTAACGGAAACTAATCCTGGATGTAAAATAATTGATTGTTTTAAATTTTTTTTTAAATTACAAAGAAGGTCGAGACGTTACTGATTGGTTGGTTAATTCTCTAGGATGTCACTGATTGGTTGGAAAATCATTTGGAGGTCGCTGATTGGTAAAGAAGTCCTTTGGATATTGTCGATCGGTGATTGGCTGGAAAGGCCTCGAATGTCACTAATTGGTTTGGAAGTCCTTAGGATGTCACTGATTGGTTGGAAAGTCCTTGAGATGTCCCTTGTTGATTGGGAAGTCCGTAGGCTATCATAGACTGGTTGGGAAGTCCTTAACAAGTCATCAATTGGCTGGGAAGTCCTTTTGGAGTCACTGACTGGTTTGGCAGTCCTTAGTATGTCAGTAATTGATTAGAAAGTCCTTGAGGTTCAAAGACAACGACGATGTCCAGAGAGAGAGAGAGAGAGAGAGAGAGAGAGAGAGAGAGAGAGAGAGAGAGAGAGAGAGACACGAAGTATTACGGTTTAAAACTTGATACTTATTCTCTAGGTAACAATACATCAAATATTCAGGAGTAAACACCAGCTAGTCTTAAGCATGTTTAACTGAACAGCTACAAGGATAAATCTCTCTCTCTCTCTCTCTCTCTCTCTCTCTCTCTCTCTCTCTCTCTCTCTTTTGCAGGTATGTATATATTAGGAAAGACTTTATTATATTAAGTTTGTTGTAGTCTTAGAAAAATATTAAATATGCAAAAACAGAAATAATATATATATATATATATATATATATATATATATATATATATATATATATATATATATATATATATATATATATATATATGTGTGTGTGTGTGTGTGTGTGTGTGTGTGTGTGTGTGTGTGTGTGTGTGTGTGCGCGCGCGCGCATGCATCACCTTTGCATAAGCGTGGCATACATGCAAGACCAAGCGATTTGAGCGATAGTCGCTCTCCCGTCTCGAGGCATTTGCATGTAAACACCACGACATCCTGCAAAGGACGGTTTTTCCTTTAACTCAGCGATTGCCGAACAACAAGTAAACACTCCCAAGAGGAGGAGGAGGAGGAGGAGGAAGAGGGGGAGGATAGGAGGAGGAGGATTTATAGATCCCTATTCATCCTTGGGGCCTCTGCAGACTCTAACATACGCAAACGGAAGCCTGTTTCCATCTGAGCTCTCTCTCTCGGGGCGATGGGATCATGGGCTGAGGTTCCTTAATCCAAGGTTCCTCAGAGTGTCCTCACCCTTTCATGGAATAGTTCTCTCTCTCTCTCTCTCTCTCTCTCTCTCTCTCTCTCTCTCTCTCTCTCTCTGTAGCCTTTTCCCCTTTTAAGTCTTTTCCCTCTCATTTTCCATCCATCTCCGTCTGCCTCTGTCTCTTTCTCTTTCATTATTTCTCTACTCTCTCTCTCTCTCTCTCTCTGTAGCCTTTTCTCTCCAGAAGTCTTTAAACTTTCTCTCTTCTCTCTCTCACCTCTTTTCCTCTCTGAAGTCTTTAAACTTTCTCTTTCTCCATCTCTCTCTATCTCTATCTCTCTCTCACTCTCTCTCTCTCTCTCTCTTTCTCTCTCTGTCTGTCTCTCTCTCTGTAGCCTTTTTCCATCGAAGTCTTTAAACTTTTTCTCTTTTCTAACCTTTTTCCTTCAAACTTTCTTTCTTTCTCTCTCTCTCTCTCTCTCTCTCTCTCTCTCTCTCTCTCTCTGTAGCTCATTCCTATTGAAGTCTTTAAACTCTCTCTCTCTCTCTCTCTCTCTCTCTCTCTCTCTCTCTCCCGTGAAAAAGAAACCCTGTATTTCCAAGGCTTCTGCCGGATCCATTGCAACGCCATTGCGTAGATAATTCGGAAGGGGGCAGGGTACTAAGGGGGTGGGGCTCTTCATTCCTCCTGCCACTACCCCTCCCCCTCCTCCTATCTCCTATCTCCCCCTCCCCCGCCCTCTGCAGCAAATTTAAGGCCTCCGGGTTAATTTTCCTAAGTGAGGGACCTTGTTTGGACTTCTCAGTTAATGCTTGGTCTGTTACAGGGAGAAGCTCTCGAGGAACTTCTTCTTCTTCTTCTTCTTCTTCTTCTTCTTCTTCTTTCTTATCTACTGCTCTCTTCCTGTTTTATCCTTAACTCCTTCCCACCTCTCTCGTTTGTCTTCCCTTATCTACTGCTGCGGGGTCGTGGTTCCTTGTATATATATATATATATATATATATATATATATATATATATATATATATATATATATATATATATATATATATATATATATATATATATAAAAGTTTAATGGAAAAATAAGAAAATATCAGATAATATTGATAAGACTAGATAAAGAAAGATGAAATAAAAAAAAACATATTTTGGTCTTACTTATAAAATAAAATATAGGAAGGAGTTATTCCAGAAATATTGATTATGGCTGACAAATAAAAGCAAAGAAAAATGAGTAAATGGTTTTACTCATTTTTTTTCTGCCTTTATGTATCAATTATCAATATTTCTGGAATAACTCCTTTCCATATTTTATTTCATAAGTAAGACCAAAACATTTTTTTTCATTTCATCTTTCTTTATGTATACTTATCAATATTATCTATATTTTCTTTTTTTTCATTAACCTTTTCTCTTCCTTTTTCTAGTTTTGGTAATAACCCTAAACATCTTTATATTCTATTTCTTATAAAATAAAATCATAATCATCGCCCTCTCCCCATTTCTCTATTCTTTATCTTTCTCCTTTCATTCCTCCTTCTCATCTGTCGTTCTCACACCTGTCTTTCCTTACCCTCTGTTTCCGTTTATATTTTCGTGTGCCTTTCCTAAAGTTCTATTAACCGTTTCATTATTTTTTCTTACCTGAAATGTTTATTTTCTTCGTGAGATTTGTTTAATGTTATAGAAAATTCTTCTTTTCTTTTTTTATTTTGTTTCTTAAATGTTCGTCCTTCTTTGTAAGTTATATCTTTATTACGAGAGAGTTTCTCTTTATTTTCCTTCTTCTTATTGTTTAATAAAGAAAATTTTTTATTTATTTCATAAATAGTCGTCTTTCTTTACTTAATTCCATCTTTATTGCAGAAAAATTCGTCTACATTTTTCTTTTTCTTATCGTTTAATACAGAAAAATCTTTTATTTGTTTCATAAATTCTATTTCATTACTATTTTTATCTTTATTACCGAAGAATTTCTCTTTATTATTATTTTTCTTAATGCTATGTTTGTTCTCCTACGTTGATTTCTATATGACATTTACACTCGCTTAAAACGCGACAAACACCAGCTGGCTGACAACCAGGTACATAACTAACTACCTGAGTCAAATAAGGTTTGCTGGACTCATGAGCCCCCTAGCTCCCTCTGTCTGTCTCTCTCTCTCTCTCTCTCTCTCTCTCTCTCTCTCTCTCTCTCTCTCTCTCTCTCTCTCTCTCATTGTTTTAGATCACAGAGCGAATCCATTACCAAAAAATTAAAGCCTCTCTCTCTCTCTCTCTCTCTCTCTCTCTCTCTCTCTCTCTCTCTCTCTCATTGTTTTAGACCACAGAGCGAATATATATACACATGACCAAAAAATTAAAGCCCTCTCTCTCTCTCTCTCTCTCTCTCTCTCTCTATTACGCACAAACACACACACACAGACACACTCATCTGCAGTTCGCAAGTCGACTAACAACCAGGTACATATTCAAAGCCTTACGTCAACCCAGTTGGAAATCGAAAGTTTGTCCCTCAGTTTCTAGGAGAGAGAGAGAGAGAGAGAGAGAGAGAGAGAGAGAGAGAGAGAGAGAGAGAGAAGGTAAATCATGAGATGGAGTGACAGAGAGAGAGAAAGAGACAGAGATGACTGGAAGATCGGAGAGAGAGAGAGAGAGAGAGAGAGAGAGAGAGAGAGAGAGAGAGAGTTTAAAGACTTCGAAGGGAAAAGGCTACAGAAAGAGAGAGAGAGAGAGAGAGAGAGAGAGAGAGAGAGAGAGAGAGAGAGAGAGAGAGAGAGAAGGTAAATAATGAAAGAGAAACAGACAGAGACAGACAGAGACGAATGGAAGATCTGAGAAGGAGAGAGAGAGAGAGAGAGAGAGAGAGAGAGAGAGAGAGAGAGAGAGAGAGAGAGAGAGAGCGGAACTATTCCATGAAAGGGTGAGGACACTCTGAGGAACCTTGGATTAAGAAACTTCAACCCATGATCCCATCGCCCCGAGAGAGAGCTCAGATGGAAACAGGCTTCCGTTTGCGTATGTTAGAGTCTGCAGAGGCCCCAAGGATGAATAGGGATCTATAAATCCTCCTCCTCCTCCTCCTCCTCCTCCTCCTCCTCCTCCTCCTCCTCTTGGGATTGTTTGTTTGTTGTTTGGCAATCGCTGAGTTAAAGGAAAAATCGTTCTCCCCGGGATGTCTTTGTGTTTACATGCAAATGCCTCGAGATGGGAGAGAGAATATCGTTCAAATCTCTTGGTCTTCCTTGTATGCACACGCTTATGCAGATGTATGCAAAGGTGATGCGCGCGCGCACACGCACACATACACACACATATATACACACACGCATAGATATATATTAAATTCTGTTTTTGCTTATTTAATATTTTTTCTAAGGCGATGACAAACTTAATATGATATATAATAATTATTCCTGTAAAGTCTTTGGTAACGTATACATACCTGAGAGAGAGAGAGAGAGAGAGAGAGAGAGAGAGAGAGAGAGAGAGAGAGAGAGAGAATTATCCTTGCAGCTGTTCAGTTAAACATGCTTAGGACTAGCTTGTGTTTACTCCTGAATATTTGATATATTGTTACCTAGGGAATACGTATTAAGTTTTAGTCTCTCTCTCTCTCTCTCTCTCTCTCTCTCTCTCTCTCTCTCTCTCTCTCTCTCCCCCTTATAATTTTAGACCACAGAGCAAAGGTACATAAATGACCAAATAATTCTTAAACCTCTCTCTCTCTCTCTCTCTCTCTCTCTCTCTCTCTCTCTCTCTCTCTCTCTCTTAATCTTTTCGACCAGTGAATGTGTACACACACACACACACACACAGATATATATATATATATATATATATATATATATATATATATATATATATATACATATATATATATATATATATATATATATATATATATATATATATATATATGTATATATTTGTTAAACCTCTGTCTCTCTCTCTCTCTCTCTCTCTCTCTCTCTCTCTCTCTCTCTCTCTCTCTCTCAAAATCCTTAGGATGATAAACCTTCGACTTTAGGAGATGCAATTTCAGATGCCACGCTGGTTCCACATCCTAGGGCTATCCTTAGTGATACTTTAGGATACCCCTCGTAAACATGGGTATTGAAAAGGATGCCCAAGGCAGAGTGGCACTAGTTTCATCCTGCTGAACTAGCTGTTAGCTTAGTGTCTATTGTATTACTAATAGTTTTTATTCATTACTATTTTTATATGCAATATGACATTTGATAACTATAAAATAATATTTGGCTTTGATTTCATTGTATTAGTTTCTTTAATAGCTTCATTCATTTGTTTTAATATGAATTCATTCTGACTTTAATTGTTTCTTTCATTCCTTTTTCAATATGAAACATAAAAACTGGTAACTATAAGATAATATTTAACTTTATTTTAACTTTAGTTCGCTGTAATTGTTTTACCATGAGATTTAACAATCTAAAAGGAGTAGCATTCCATGAGATTTACCATCCAAAAGAAGTAGCATTCCATGAGATTTACAATCCAAAAGGAGTAGCATTCCATTTACAATCCAAAGGAGTAGCATTCCATGAGATTTACAATCTAAAAGGAGTAGCATTCCATGAGATTTACAATCTAAAAGAAGTAGCATTCCATGAGATTTATAATCCAAAAGGAGTAGCATTCCATGAGATTTACAATCTAAAAGGAGTAGCATTCCATGAGATTTACAATCTAAAAGGAGTAGCATTCCATGAGATTTACAGTCTAAAAGTAGCATTCCAGTAGCATTCCATGAGATTTGAGATTTGCAATCTAAAAGAAGTAGCATTCCATTTACAATCCAAAGGAGTAGCATTCCATGAGATTTACAATCCAAAAGGAGGAGTAG
This sequence comes from Macrobrachium rosenbergii, assembly GCF_040412425.1. Taxonomy (NCBI): domain Eukaryota; kingdom Metazoa; phylum Arthropoda; class Malacostraca; order Decapoda; family Palaemonidae; genus Macrobrachium; species Macrobrachium rosenbergii. Next base: position 1,430,173 of record NC_089750.1, on the reverse strand, counting down.
CATTCCATTTACAATCTAAAAGGCGTAGTAATCCTCGGGATTTACAATCTAAAAGGAGTAGCATTCCATGAGATTTACAATCTAAAAGGAGTAATCATTTACATGCAAATGCCTCGAGATTTACAATCTAATAGAAGTAGCATTCCATGAGATTTATAAAAGGAATAGCATTCCACGGGATTTACAATCTAAAAGGAGTTTCCACAGTCAAAAGGAGGAGCATTCCATGAGATTTACAATCTAAAAGGAGTAGCATTCCATGAGATTTACAATTCAAAAGAAGTAGCATTCCATGAGATTTACAATCCATAAGAAGTAGCAAAGCATCAGCATTCCATGAGATTACAAATGTAAAATTAATCCCCGAAAAATAGCAGCAAAATCCAGCGCAATCCACCCAGTGTCATCCATCTATCATCCAGGGAATCTGAAATGGAGCTTAATCCAGCGCCCCTTCCTGTCAGGTGCAGCATTTGTCACCGAGCTCATCCAGCGAGATATAAGCCATTTGTCCTCGCGTCGCAAGTCGTGAGGTCATTTTGGGAGGAAGGAAACGCAGCAGAGAAATTGGCAGTGATTTACCCCAGTTGTTATCTCTCTGTTTAATACTTCAGGCCTGCCAGGAATTTCTAGTTAAAAGGAATTTCAGGAATTTCTAGTAAAAATGAATTTCAGGAATTTCTAGCAAAAAGGAACTTCAGGAATTTCTAGTAAATAAGAATTTCAGGAATTTCTAGCAAAAAGGAACTTCAGGAATTTCTAGTAAAAGGGAATATCAGGAATTTCTAGTAAAAATGAATTTCAGGAATTTCTAGCAAAAAGGAGTTTCAGGAATTTCTAGTTAAAAGGAATTCCAGGAATTTCTAGCAAAAAGGAAATTCAGGAATTTCTAGTAAAAAGGAATTTCAGGAATATCTAGTTAAAATGAATTTCAGGAATTTCTAGTAAAAAGGAATTTCAGGAACTAGTAAAAAGGAATTTCAGGAATTTCTAGCAAAAAGGAATTTCAGGGATTTTTAGTAAAAATAAATTTCAGGAATTTCTAGCAAAAATGAATTTCAGGAATTTCTAGTAAAAAGGAATTTAAGAAAATTATAGTAAAAAAGAATTTCAGGAATTTCTAGTATAAAAGGAATTCAGGAATTTCTAGTTTAAAAGGCATTTCAGGAATTTCTAGTAAAAAGGAATTTCAGGAATTTCTATTAAAAAGGAATTTCAGGATTTCTAGTAAAAAGGAATTTCAGGAATTTCTAGTATAAAGGAATTTCAGGAATTTCTAGTAAAAAGAAATTTCAGGAATTTCTAGTAAAAAGGAATTTCAGGAATTTCTAGTAAAAAGAATTTCAGGAATTTCTAGTAAAAAGAATTTCAGGAATTTTTAGTAAAAATGAATCTCAGGAATTTCTAGCAAAACTAATTTCTAGTAAAAAGGAGTGTCAGGAATTTCTGGTAAAAACGAATTTCAGGAATTCCTGCCTAGTTTCTTAGGATAGGTAAGAAAGGAAATTGACGAATTTCAGGAATTTCTAGTAAAAACGAATTTCAGGAATTACTAACAAAAAGGAATTTCAGGAATTCCTGTCTAGTTTCCTAGGATAGGTAAGAAAGGGAATTGACTGAAATTTGACTTAGATAAACTTTTCTTGTAAATCTTATTAAGCTATTTCCCGTCTTCTCTTAAAATTCTCTTAAGGCCACTTTCGGATTTTACGACAAATAAAAAAGAAGAATTTTGCAAAGACATTTTTTATTTATACTAAAAGTTCTGTATTGAGAACGATTTTGAGGGGAAAAAAATACAGCACTTAAATTCTGTTTATATTATGGTTTTCCCAGAGAGAGAGAGAGAGAGAGAGAGAGAGAGAGAGAGAGAGAGAGAGAGAACAAATGTTCCTTTTTGCAAGGATTTGAAAGAGAGAGAGAGAGAGAGAGAGAGATTTTTCCAGTCAGGACAAACTGGATACACCCTCCAAAGTCATTAATACTACTATTGTCTAATATATATAATATACAGTACAATGCCCTTCCATCCCTCTCTTCCTAATTGAGAGAGAGAGAGAGAGAGAGAGAGAGAGAGAGAGAGAGAGAGAGAGAGAGAGAGAGAGAGAGAGTTAAAATGACATTTTGACCGAGACATCTCCCGTCGGGGCCTTTCGTGCGGTTTCTAAACAAGAGGAGCGCTGAAACCATTTCCCACTCTTTCCCCAAAGGCTCATCCCAAGCAGCATTGTTGCAGCCTAACCTCCCCCTTTTCAATTTGTGGACAATGGAAGCTTTCAAAGATCCTTTCGACGCCCAAATGGGAAGAGGAGAGCCACTTTCCCCTGCAGGGAACGCCGCCCCTAAAACCCCTCAATAAATATTCACCGCGCGATGAAGGAGAAAGCTGGACGATGGGACGGAGGAATTGATGAAATTGCAAAGGACAAAAATCTTCGACTGGATATTTGCAGATTGTTAGTTTAGTTGAAAATTGACTGCAAAATGAGTGGATGAAATTGTAAGGGACAAAAATCTTCGACGGGATATTTGCAGATTGTTAGTTTAGTTGAAAATTGACTACAAAATGAATGGATGAAATTGCAGGGATGAAAATCTTCGACGAGATGTTTGCAGATTGTTAGTTTAGTTGAAAATTGACTGCAAAATGAGTGGATGAAATTGTAAGGGACAAAAATCTTCGACGAGATGTTTGCAGATTGTTAGTTTAGTTGAAAATTGACTGCAAAATGAATGGATGAAATTGCAAGAGACAAAATCTTCGACGAGATGTTTGCAGATTGTAAGTTTAGTTGAAAACTGACTGCAAAATGAATGGATGAAATTGCAAGGATAAAAATCTTCGACGGGATATTTGCAGATAGTAAGTTTAGTTGAAAATTGACTGCAAAATTTTCGATGAGATGTTTGCAGATTGTGGCTCACTTTAACTTTAAATAAATAAATAATAAAAAAAACTACTGAGGTTACAGGGCTGCAATTTGGTATATACAGAAAACTAAAAATACTGGTAAAACCACAACGACCTGATTTTTCATATCGTAAAATCATTCATTCGTGAATTACATTTAGCACTGGACGTAATTTGTCTATTTCGAGATCCAATACGTTCTGACATATATACAATTAATGAAGATTTTACTGAAGCTATGACGAAATACGTAAAATAAAAATTTAAAGCAACCTTTTTATAAAAAAGTGAATTATTTATGGCCATGACGAACTTGAATGGAAGGTGTATTATATACTAAAAAAATTCTTTTTGATAAATATATTGAAAATGAAAAACTTAGATGCTTATGTGGACAACATAAATCTATAAATATTTGTACCATGATGGTTACATTTATAAGAAAAAAAATATAAAGCAGTATTTTGATTCCATAATTATTTCCCCCATATATGAAAAAGAACGGAATATACAGTATATATATATATATACATATACATATACATATACTGTTTGTGACATGTATACAATAAGTCTTCAACCTGTTTGTGATATTTATGCAACATGTTTTCAACATGCTTTAGATATGAATGTGACAGGTTTTAAACTTGTATGCAACATATCTGACCTAAATTTTCAACCTGCTTATGACATGTATGCAATGAGTCTTCAACATGTTTGTGATATTTATGCAACAAGTTTTTAACCTGCTTTAGATATGAATGTGACAGGTTTTAAACCTGTATGCAACATATCTGACCTTAATCTTCAACCTGCTTATGACATGTATGCAATGAGTCTTCAACATGTTTGTGATATTTATGCAACATGTTTTTAACCTGCTTTAGATATGAATGTGACAGGTTTTAAACCTGTATGCAACATATCTGACCTAAATCTTCAACCTGCTTATGACATGTATGCAATGAGTCTTCAACATGTTTGTGCTATGTATGCAATAAGTTGCCAACACATGTCTACGACGTGTTTTCGTGTTTTGTGACATAACCTAAGTTATTTGCCCCAAGGAAGATCCCGTGTTTGTTTTGCACACGAAAATCCCCATTAATCTAATCAAACACGGGTCATCTTTTGCACTCGCGGATGAATGTGTCAGCCATAAAATGGGTGATGGAGGTTCAGAGCCCATTAGCTAATGGACGGGAAACGACAGAATTTAATCATCGTAGTGGCGAGACGGGGCAAGATGGAGCTTGTCTTTACAGCAACTTTTGAGCAAAATATCCGCGAGATTGTCGTGTTGTTTATCATAGCAGCGAGAAAAAAAAAAATTTTAATCAATAAACACCTAAAAAGGCTTTCCTTGAATTACGTATAAGATGCGTTATTTATGTTTGAGATTAAAGTTGCAGATTTTTAGTGAATAATGGTATCATTGATATGTACAATAAATTTTTCTTTTTGTTTCTGTTAAAGTCTTCATCTTTATTCATTCATTTTTTTTATTCTTTTGATCTAGACAATTTTTCATTGTTTCATTAAATTCTTAATCTTTATTCAATCATTTTTAATCATGTTCCTTTGAAATAGATATTAATTTTTAATTTTTTCATCAAATTCTTCATCGTTAGTCATTTATTTTTAATCATATTCTTTTAACAGACAAGAACTTTTCATTTTTTTATATCTTTGTATTCATTCGACTCATTTTCACATTTTTAATCGATCATAAATATATATATATATATATATATATATATATATATATATATATATATATATATATATATATATATATATATATATATCCCTTCTCTGTCTCCCTCTCCTTCCCCTCCCCTAATCACCCTCCCCTTCCCTTTCCATCAACTTTCCCATCTCCTCCCCTTCCCACTCCCCTCACCTCCCCCAATCTCCTAATCCCCTCTTCCCCAATCTCCCATCCCACTCCCCTTCAACTTCCCCTCCTCCTCCTTCAACTTCTCCCTCCCCTCCCCTTCTCTTTCCCTTCCCCTTCCCTTCCACTTTCCCTCCCCTCCCCCTCACATTCTTCCTCCCCTTCCCTTCTCCATCCCCTTCCCCTTCCCAAATTCCCCTCACCTTCCCTTCCCTCTCCCTCCCTTTCTCCTCCCCCGCAGTCCCCTCTCCCTTCCCTTCTCCATCCCTTCCCCTTCCCAAATTCCTCTCCCTTCCCCAATTCCTCCCCTTCCTTCCCTCTCCCCACAATCACCCTCCTCCCTTCCCCTCCCTGCAATCCCCTCCCCTTCCCTTCTCCATCCCCTCCTTTCCCTCTCCCCTCCTTCCCTCTTCCCATCCCCTTCCCCTCCCCTCCCCTTCTCCATCCCCTCCCTTCCCAAATTCCTCTCCCTTCCCCAACTCCCCTCCCTTGCCTCTCCCCTCCCCATCCCTCTCCACCTCCCCTCCCCTTCCCTCACCCCGCAATCCCCTTCCCCAATCCCCATTCTGCCTCCCCTTCCCCTTCCCCCTCCGATGTCCCCTCCCTCCCCCTCCCACACCTGCCTCCATGTAAATCTGCGACCTTTGTATAAGCGACGCTTCCCTCCACGGAAGAACATGACCCAATCGCCTGCCAATCCGATTAAGAGACAATCGTCAGCCGTCACACTCGTCACAATCGTCCGTGATTGGTAGATGCTTAATAAAAAGGCATGCAATAAACAAAAGATTGGAACGGCTTTCATCGCAGGTGTGTGTGTGTTTGTGTTTGTGCGTGTGTTTGTGTGTGTGTGTGTGTGTATGTCCGTTACGAAGCGTCACGGATTTCATCGGTGGTGATGTTTTTTTGTTAGAATGATTCGTGTGTGTTTTTTTTTTTTAGTTCGTTTCTTATGTAATTTTAATGCTGCGGAAATATGTTTGACTGTTAATTAATAAGGTTTTAGGCTTCGATGCGGGATTATTGTTAGTTTTAGTTATGTTGGTGAAAGTGTCAGTTTGGAAAGCATTGGTCTTCGAAAAATTTTATTGTGCATCTTTACAAGTTTTATATAAATTATATATAATATATATATATATATATATATATATATATATATATATATATATATATATATATATATATATATATACATATATATATATATATATATATATATATATATATATACATATATATATATATATATATATATATATATATATATATATATATATATATATATATATATATATATATATATATTATTATGTATATATAGAATATATATATATATATATATAATATATATTATATATATATATCAACACTATATATATATATATATCACTGATTACATATATATATATATTTTATATAATTCATCTATTATTTCATATATATATATATATATATAATATATATATAAAATATTTTATGTTTCAGAACGTGTAATGATATTCTTCATGACTCTATTAATCATGAGTCAGTCTTTTAATTCATCTATTATTTCAATTTGCATAAATTCAAAAATTACGTTTCAAGGTCAGTACTATTAATTACAGAGTCTATTAATCGGTATCCTATTTGCATATTCATCCATCTATTATTTCTATATCATCAAAATAAATCCTAAAAAAAATTATTGCTCTAAAAAAAAGATAACACCAAAAACGAGACACATTCGAACAAAAGAAGGACGATTCTGAAGCAGTTGTTTACACAATCAAGTCAATTTTTTTCTTTGTAAGTTTTTTTTTAGAAGAGAGAGAGAGAGAGAGAGAGAGAGAGAGAGAGAGAGAGAGAGAGAGAGAGAGAAACAATCGCGCTTCCTGCTCTCGAATTCTACCTTTACACCAAAAGCAAAAGTTGAAAAAAAAACAGGTATTTACTTTGCAAAAATAAAAATAAAAAAATTGAAAATAAAAAAAAAACTCATTTCCATATTCCGTTACACCTGGGTCTGTCAAAAGAATCAGCTGTGAAAAATATATATGATTTTTTTTCTCTTTTTCTGTTCCGTCTATTTTGCAGATAGACTTTTTTTTTCTTTTTTAAATCGTTGCTGGAAATCAAATATATATATATATTTAAAAGTACTTCCGGTGTTTTATCGCCAACAAAGTGATTGAGATTTGAAATATTGTTATTTATTTTGAATCTTTTGCGGATTTTATCTGCCACGGGAGGGTTATTTCGTTTTAAGTGCTTCCGGTCCTCCTCTCTCTCTCTCTCTCTCTCTCTCTCTCTCTCTCTCTCTCTCTCTTTCTCTCGTCATAACAATTAATCACGTTTTGATTAAAGTAACTATCATTATTTCTCTCTCTCCCTATACCCCTTTATAAATAATAACTGCAGTACAATTAAAATTAATTTCTCTCTCCGACTTTCATTGCTTATTTGTCGATGATTTTAATATTTGCTTGCCGGATATATATATATATATATATATATATATATATATATATATATATATATATATATATATATATATATATATATATATATATATATATATATATGTATATATATATATATATATATATATATATATATATATATATATATATATATATATATATATATATATATATATATATATATATATATATATATATATATATATATATATATATATATATATATATATATATATATATATATATATATATATATATATATATATATATATATATATATATATATATGTATAGTTTGGGTTATGAAAGTATAATGACAGATAACTTCCAAAAAGTCACATTTTTCACATAATATACTTTGTGGTTACTAAAACATATATTTTTTTCTTGTATGCGTTCTCTAATGTCATACATGTTTATCATTCATTCAGTGCTGAGATGATTTGTAATTATATTCATGCAAATTAGCCTGATTGGGGCCTTTGACTATTATTATTATTATTATTATTATTATTATTATTATTATTATTATTATTATTATTATTATTATTATTATTATATTAATTAGACAAATCATTATTATTATTATTATTATATTAATTAGACAAATCATAATTATTATTATTATTATTATTATTATTATTATTATTATTATTATTATTATTATTATTATTATTATTATTATTATTATTATTTCCATATATACCAACGAATGCAGTCAAAATGGCTGCAACTGCACTGGAAAAAATAATATATTTTTCCTATGATTTTTCCTGACAAATGGAGAGACATTTTTGAACTGAGGGAAAAATGGGGGCTTTGTTTCCTACTTCACAATTTTCCACAGAGAGAGAGAGAGAGAGAGAGAGAGAGAGAGAGAGAGAGAGAGAGAGAGAGAGAGAGAGAGAGAGAGAGAGAGAGAGAGAGACTAATTTCACCATTAAGGACCAGCAAATATCAGGGAGAGAGAGAGAGAGAGAGAGAGAGAGAGAGACTAATTTCACCACTAAGGACCAGCAAATATCAGAGAGAGAGAGAGAGAGAGAGAGAGAGAGAGAGAGAGAGAGAGAGAGAGAGAGAGAGAGATTAATTTCACCACTAAGAACCAGCAAATATCAGAGAGAGAGAGAGAGAGAGAGAGAGAGAGAGAGAGAGACAGAGACAGAGACAGAGAGACAGACAGACAGAAAGACTAATCTCACCTCAAGGATCAACATTTTTAAAAAGAGAGAGAGAGAGAGAGAGAGAGAGAGAGAGAGAGAGAGAGAGAGAGAGAGAGAGAGAGAGAGAGAGAGATAAATATATACCTATCGAGGAAAAAATTCACAAGACTCTTATTTCCAAATTCCCTTACACCTGGGACTTTGGAAAGAAGCTTTAGGGTGAAAAATTGGTTTTTCCCCCCTTCCTCTCTCTCTCTCTCTCTCTCTCTCTCTCTCTCTCTCTCTCTCTCTCTCTCTCAGCGATATTTTGCACATGCACTTTTCATTGAGGCTCGTAAAATAAATATAAAAAGGCGCAACTGCCTTTTTATTTTATTTTTTATTGCCTCCAAACCTACTCGCATGTGAAATATCGCCATAAATTCCCATGACTTTGGAAGCTGAGTTTTTGACTTTTCAATGATGGCCCCGTTGGCTTCTCTCTCTCTCTCTCTCTCTCTCTCTCTCTCTGTTTGATCTATCTATCTATCTACCTCTCGCTCTCTCTCTCTCTCTCTCTCTCTCTCTCTCTCTCTCTCTCTCTCTCTCTCTCTCTCTCATTCTATCTTATCTATATGCCTACACATAACATCTTTCTCTCTTCATGTCTCTCTCTGGTCCTTGAGATATATATATTCTTTCTCTATATATCTCTCTCTCTCTCTCTCTCTCTCTCCCTCTCTCTCTCTCTCTCTCTCTCTCTCTCTCTCTATCTTATCTATATATCTTCTCTCTTCATATGCTGGTCCTTGTGATGAAATTGCTCTCTCTCTCTTTCTCTCTCTTTCTTCTTCATAACTCCTCTTTGATAATAAGTGAAATGGCGTCCATGACTCTCATCACTCTGAGGTAATATTCTTTACCAAATCTCACCAAATTTCATAATTTATTTTCTCTTCCATGTGATATTTAGCTACAACACACAGATGTACTCTAAATTGGCGTCTGGGTAAATCTGTCGTGTTTATTCATTTAAATAATTAGCTCGTAATCATTCATTTATCTTATCTAAAATTGTAAATTTTTCTCTCTCAAATTCTCTAGAAAGGTAAATTTTTAAATGAGAATTAGGTAGCAAGATTTTGGTGACTATTTCTATATCTATATATTATATCTATCTCTATCTATATCTATCTATATTCATACACACACACACATATATATAAATATATATCCTAATCTTTGATAATATATATAAATGGCGTCCATGACTTCAAATCATCACTCTGAGGTGATATCTCCCCAAAGATTTACCAAATCGAAAAGGTTACATAAGACAAATTTCCACTAATTTGTATGAAATGCCAACCTCTCGTCCATGTGATATTTAGCTACACATGACTTACTAGATGGAAAAGAATACTGTGGGGGTAGACATCAATGGCACCAAAAGGAGCTGGTTTGGGAAGGGGACAGAAAGAGAGAGTAGGAGGGGAAGTGAGAGTGAGAGAAATTGGCGTCTGGGTAAATCTGAGAGAGAGAGGAGAGGGAAGTGAGAGAGTGTTTATTCATTTAAATAATTAGGCCCCGAACGTGAATAATAAATCATTTATTCATCATTCAGGTTTTCCTGGGCAGCTGGATCCTAATGAGCTAGCCAAAATTGTAAATTTTTTCTCTCAAATTCTCTAGAAATATATATAAATTTTTAAAGAAACTTGAAAACTCAGCATTATGTAGCAAACAGGTTTTTCGGTTGAAATATTATCTCATACTTATATAAAAAGTTGAAAATTTGTTGTATACATATCCAAAACAGGTTGAAGATTTATCACATACATACCGTCCGCAGGTTGGAAACAAGACAGCGACCTGATGTGGAAAACGAATAAAATGCTGAATAACAAAGTTATATATCCTCCCCATAAAACGATTTAACTAATGCTTTTTTTGGATGCTTTTGTCATTATAAATGTCCGTCCGTCTGTCCCTCTGTATGTAAATATATATATATATATATATATATATATATATATATATATATATATATATATATATATATACATACAGTACTTTAAATTCTCCCTTTAATGTAAAGCAGATTTGATAAAAAACTATTTATCCATCTAAATGTTTATGAGCTTTGAGCTCAAGCAAAAAACATAGAAAGGAACTAAGGGTATGAAAAATGACACAGGAAATGCCAAATGAATAGAGAGAGAAAAAAAAGGGTTTACAGATGGTATGAAAAATCCATCAGGAAATACTGTGCGGCACAAAACAAATGATTTTTAGTCCCCCACTTCTGGTGCAAATATAGCAGATGCTATATCAGAAATTGCAGTCTTGTCATTCATACCCCGTTTCAGTTTTTGCTCTCAAGAGCGCTCAGATTTTATGCGACTAGAATCGGTATTATAATCGCTTCAGAATGTCGCTTTCATAATCGTGTATAAGATACAGTAGATTTCAATATCTTTCTGTAAAGTTATCACCATGTTGCTAGAATAATTATCATATAATTTTGCGGTTGAATTTGCATTTATTTACGTGTATATGTTGTTCAGTGCTATTCCACATCTAAGATGCATGAAGGATAAGAGTTTCGTTCTCTCTCTCTCTCTCTCTCTCTCTCTCTCTCTCTCAGAATGACTGGAGGATGATGTATTTCTCACTGACTGTGAATGTAGGCAATATCTCCGTTCCATGATTCGCACAATATATGTTTTAAATATTTATAAAAATGTATTAAAATATGGCGTGCTCAAACAAACAAAGAAGTTGACTGGAGCAATTGCCTTGAGTAAGAAAAAAAATTTAAAGACAATACTGTGCATATACTTTAAATTCAGTGGCTATTTTCCACCACCTTACACTACAAATTCTACTTTATACAGCCATTTTGCACTAAAAATTCTACTTTGCAGCTTGAAATCTAACAAGGCTTCAAAATTAATATCGAAGACTGAATTAGACAATCTCGCAGTACAGCAATTCCTAACAAGCAAAAAAGTGAGACACGTACAGGAATACACAATCTCGCAGTACAGCAATTCCCAACAAACAAAAAAAGGTGAAACAAATACAGAATTGCACCATTCTGACGCTGGTCATATAATTAATACCGTGACGCAAACACAAAGACAGAATTCTGACATTACTCATATAATTACAGCCAGCGTCAGATGATCCAGCTTTAACAGGCCTCAGTGTCAGATATCAAAACGACCAAGTTTATGATAAATGTTGCAGACATTACCACTGCAAATATGATATATATTATATATATATATATGTGTTTATATCACTGAGTTCAACTTCAGGGGGATTATGGGATGGTCTCTGGGAGGACCCCAGTAGACTTTCCGAGGGATATACGATGTCGTTCGTTCGTCTCTTTATTTTTGGAAGACTATATGAGTAAGTATTTAGCTCTGGAAATGTTCAGGTGATATGATATGCTATTAGAACTAAAGCAGATGTTCGTCAGGGTCTTCCTGTAGCAATTCCGGGTGGATTTTGAATTATGAGAGCGACATACACACACACACACACACACACACACACACACACACACACACATATATATATATATAATATATATATATATATATATATATATATATATATATATATATATATATATATATATATTTACATATATAAATAAATTTATATATGTATGTATATATATAGATAGATAGATAGATAGATAGATCATTTGACTTATGCCTTCATTTTCATTATAATATAAATATATATACGCTTTATTTAAAGATTTTCACTATTCTAATATTTTTGGGACTAAAACCATTCACAGTCTCATTAACATCAGCAAGGAAAATCCTTATTAGACGTCTTATGCTAAGCAAATCCCAACAGTATGCAAATACACATCACAAATGCTAAAATGATTGACACCTGCAAAATTTTAATTTTAAAATCCTGACAAAAACGTAAGCTCGATTGAAGACCATTCATTCAGTGAAATTAAATACTTTCATATCCTACACAACAAGTAAAAAATACGGTGAAGTTTCTTCGGCGCAGTTAATTTTCTGTACAGCCCCAACAGTGTATAATCAAGGCCACCGAAAATAGATCTATCTTTCGGTGGTCTCGGTATAATGCTGTGTGAGCCACGGCCCATGAAACTTTAACCACCTAGGGCCGGTTGTGGCCTATCCTATATCGTTGCCAGAAGCACGATTACGGCTAACTTTAACCTAAAATAAAATAAAAACTACTGAGGCTAGAGGGGCGTAATTTGGTATGTCTTATGATTGGGGGGTGCATGATCAACATACCAATTTGCAGCCCTCTAACCTCAGTAGTTTTTAAGATCTGAGGGCGGACAGAAAAAGTTTGGACAGAAAAAAGTGCAGACAGAAAAAGTGCGCACAGAATAAAGTGCGGACGGACGGACAAAGCCGGCACAATAGTTTCTTTGACAGAAAACTAAAAGTGACATTGTTTAGTCAGGAAGTAATCTGACTGGGAAAGGTTACTTCTGCAAATGACATGAAGCTCTGTCTTTTTCATGATTGACGTTTGATCAGTCTGTGACAACTTGTCATACTCACTGTCCTCTGTTTAAAGGGTACCTGTTGATCTATCTTGGAAACGTAAGTTTTCAACTTGTTTGAAACATGTATGCAATAAGTTTTCAACTTGTTTGAAACATGCATGCGATAAGTTTTCAACCTGTTTGTGATATGTATGCGATAAGTATTCAACCTGATTGTGACTGTGTATGACAAGTCCTCAACCTGTTGGTGATATGCATGCAATACGTTCTCAGGATGTTTGTGATATATATGCAACAAGTTTCCAACCTAATAGTGATATATATGTGACAAATTTTCAACCTGTTTGTGATATGGATTTGATAAGTATTCAACTTGTGACTGTCTATTATAAGTCTTCAACCTGTTTGTGATATATATGCACTCAGTTCTCAAGATGTTTGTAACATATATGCAACAAGTTTTCAACCTGACAGTGACAAGTATGTGATAAGTCTTCAACCTGTTTGTGACATGTATGTGATTAGTATTCAACCTGTTTGTGATACACATGCAATCAGTTCTCAAGATGTTTGTGACATATATGCAACAAGTTTCCAACCTGATTGTGATAAGTATGTGACCCCTTTTCAACCTGTTTGTGACATGTAGCTAAAATGATGTCCTCATGTTAAAAATCACTTATATTTTCTTATTCAATTGGCTGTTTACAACTTGTTAATTTTATAACTGTACTTTGCCACCAATAGGAACCCAGATTCGTTGAGAAGCTGATGGTCACTTTTCAGGATGTTCAATCTTTTTTTTTTTATTGATTTTGACAAATTAAATAACCGTGTTTTTGACAGAATTGGCAACTAACAGGAAGTATGGTTAAAATAACTTCAGTTATTGTTATTTCTTAAATCCTTCTTCTTCCACAATAACTACACTAATGACTGGGTTAATATATATATATATATATATATATATATATATATACATACTACATATTGTATATATATATATATATATATATATATATATATATATATATATATATATATATATATATATATATATATATATATATATAAATAGAAATAGAGAGAGAGAGAGAGAGAGAGAGAGAGAGAGAGAGACAGACAGACAGACAGAGGGTCAATACCAATCCTATACAACACCTTCATAAAAAAAAAAAAAAATTGGACCACAAGAAGGAAATTTATACAAAAAAAACATAACACCACCCCTCCCCATCCCTTCCCCCTCCCCCTTAGTTATTATACCAACGGCCGTGCCTGCGGCAATAACGGTAATAACGGGCGGTGATAACCGTAATGAAATGAGAGCTTCATATATATATATCCGCAGCATTCAGCGAACGGAACGGCCGACCGTGGGTGGTATTCGCAAGTGCTTACTGCAGTACTTGCAGCGTCAGTTTTCGTGACAAGTGAAGCCGCGAGAAACTGTAAATTGCGCTGCTCGGGAAAAGGGTGATTGTATATCGTTGAGAGATGCGTATACCGGACGTACACACGCATACACACACATACATACACATACACACAATTACACAAACATGCGTGTATGCAAATACGGGTGGTCGAGGTTACTGTCTATTGTATTTTGTAAACGGTCGAGAGCAGACTGATTGTATATCGTTGAGAGATACGTATACCGGACATACACACACATACACTCACATACACATACACACAAATACACAAACATGCGTGTACGCAAATACGGGTGGTCGAGGTTACTGTCTATTGTATTTTGTAAACGGTCGAGAAAATAATGATTGTAAATCATTTAGAAATACATATACAGACATACACACATACACACATACATACACACAAATACACAAACACGCGTATATGCATAGACGGGTGGTCGAGGTTACTGTCTATTGTATTTCTTTAACGGCCGGGAAAAGGGTGGTTGTGTATCGTTGAGAGATATATACATACACACAAACACTCACACACACACAACCATACACATACACACAGGTGGTCTCGGTATAATGCTGTATGAGCCGCGGCCCATGAAACTTTAACCACGGGCCGGTGGTGGCCTGGCCTATATCGTTGCCAGAAGCACGATTATGGGTAACTTTAACCTTAAATACAATAAAAACTACTGAGGCTAGAGGGCTGCAATTTGGTCTGTTTGATGACTGGAGGGTGGGTGATCAACATACCAATTTGCAGCCCTCTAGCCTCAGTAGTTTTTAAGATCTGAGGGGTGACAGAAAAGTGTGGGCAGGAAAAAGTGCTGACGGACGGACATAACCGGTACAATAGTTTTCTTTTACAGAAAACTAAGAAGAAATAAAAAAAAAAGAATATTAGGTAACAATATATTCAAAAACATTTATGAATTTGCCCTACAATGTTCGGGGCAAGCTGCATTTTATAAAGACAGCCCCTCTACCTTGCTGCCCATAACCCCTACCCCTAAAAAAAAATAGGAAAAAAACTGTATTAAACCTTTGTCCGACCTATTTTTATTTTGTTTATTATAAATATTGAAGCGAACGGGGAAAGATCACGCCTTTCCTGTAACTGTGCAACCATCCCTGTGCTTTTGCTTAAAGCGGAACTCGCGGTTATAATTTGTATTTTTAATTTTTATCTCTCATTTTTTATGTTTATTAAAAGACGACAGAGAGAGAGAGAGAGAGAGAGAGAGAGAGAGAGAGAGAGAGAGAGAGAGAGAGAGAGATAGAGAGAGAGAGAGAGAGAGAGAGAATATTGAGACAGTTTTAGGACAGGTGTTAAAGTCTGAATAAATAAAACTGATTTGGAAATAGCTATTGCCTTTCTGAGAGAGAGAGAGAGAGAGAGAGAGAGAGAGAGAGAGAGAGAGAGAGAGAGAGAGAGAGAGAGAGAGAGAGAGAGAAACTATCTGGTTATTGTTTCAAATGAAAAAATGAAATATTTTATTTCAATTTTTTTACAAGAAGAGGGAAGAAGAAGAAGAAAAGAAAAGAACAGAGAGAGAGAGAGAGAGAGAGAGAGAGAGAGAGAGAGAGAGAGAGAGAGAGAGAGACTATTTGGTCGTGGTTTTATTTGAAAAGGTGTAATGAAGTTCTACAGTAATATTTTCAGTTCTTGACATAAATAATGAGTTGCTGTTTAACTCATCCAGCGCTCTTCTATAATAATAATAATAATAATAATAATAATAATAATAATAATAATAATAATAATAATAATAACCTTTTGGGTACATTACGTATTTCTGAAACATTTATGCATTTGAACTCTTCATTCTTCGCTCTCCCTGAAGTATTGTCTCTCATATATAATATCACACCTTAGATACTTGACACCTCCTGCTATGAATTAAGCACAGAAAATGTACCCTTTGTGTTCATCCTCTGATAGATCTCGCATGAGAAAGTTTTCTTTCTATTATGCATGCCTTAAAGGACGTATTTGCAAGTTCAAAATGAATGCCTGTCCGTCAGCTGAGGAGAAAGACTTAAGTGAGTCTTTGACGGTTTTAGTAATTTTCAGACTACTATCCATATGTATGTATATATATATATATATATATATATATATATATATATATATATATATATATATATATATATATATATATATATATATATATATATATAAAACCACCCAGGATTAGTTTCAATCCCTGGAGACAGATAAATAAATAGACAGACACAAAAAACCCAAAATGTCCCAAGGATGCAAACTGGAATCGCCTGAATGTTATTCCCCACCGCAGAACTTTCTTGATTTACAAAACCCGGAAGGGAGTGTCCCCTTCCCGCGATCATCGGAAAACCCAATTCAATTAAAAGTTCAATTGGAAATTCCCTCATTGCTGCAATCGAAAGAGCATCAGATACACTTAGCGAATCTATACAAACCGCCTGAGATCTCGTCGCTGGAAAATGGGTCTGGAGACCAGGAGTTTTGGAAGTTGTCTCAAGAAGAAGAAGAAGAGGGAGTGGAAAGTTGTAAACAAACAGAACGAAGCAGGAGGTGCTTTGATTTGCCTGAGGGGAGAAGACGGTGGTTTGCGATGAAGTCTGTCAGAATAGTAGACAGGAGAAAAGCCTCGAGGTCTGACAAATTAGTAGACAGGAGAAAAGCCTCGATGTCTGTCAGAAATAGTAGACAGGAGAAAAGCCTCGATGTCTGTCGAAATAGTAGACAGGAGAAAAGAATCGAGATCTGTCAAAATAGTAGACAGGATAAAAGCCTCGAGGTCTGTCAAAACAGCCTCGAGGTCTGTCAAAATAGCAGACAGGGGAAAAGCCTCGAAGTCTGTCAAAATAGTAGACAGGAGAAACAGCCTCGAGGTCTGTCAAAATAGTAGACAGGAGAACAGCCTCGAGATCTGTCAAAATAGTAGACAGGAGAAAAGAATCGATATCTGTCAAAAGAGCAGACAGGAGAAAAGCCTCGATGTCTGTCGAAATAGTAGACAGGATAAAAGCCTCGAGATCTGTCAAAATAGTAAACAGGAGAAGAGCCTCGAGATCTGTCAAAATAGTTTACAGGAGAACAGCCTCGAGATCTGTCAAAATAGTAGACAGGAGAACAGCCTCGAGATCTGTCAAAATAATAGACAGGATAAAAGCCTCGAGATCTGTCAAAATAGTAGACAGGAGAAGAGCCTCGAGATCTGTCAAAATAGTTTACAGGAGAACAGCCTCGAGATCTGTCAAAATAGTAGACAGAAGGAAAGCCTCGAGGTCTGTCAAAATAGTGGACAGGATAAAAGCCTCGATGTCTGTTAAACTAGTAGACAGGAGAAAAGAATCTGAATCAAAAAGCGAAAGGGTGAAATAACAGACAGAAGGAAAGACGTGAGGTCTGTCTCGGCCAAGTTTCTGTTAAAAAGAGACGGTGAAATAGCAGAGGAAAGAAAAGCCGCGAGATCTGTCTTGAACTAGTTTCTGTCAAAAAAGAGTTAGACAGGAAATACGAAGCAGGATCAGTCTTAGGTTGCATCCAACGAGTACTGTCAATACAGGAGACAGCTGAAATGACGTGAAATAGCATACAGAAGAGAAAGCTAGGGGTCTGTTCTGGACATATTTCTGTCAAAAAAAAAAGAGAGAGGTAGACAGGACATACAAAGCAGGATTAACCATAGATTCGTCTGTCTGTTCTGAGGAGAAGGTGCAGCGAGATGAGTACCGTCCAAAAAGGGGACAGATGACATGATCTAAAAATAAGCTTTGAATTCGTCTGTCTGTCTTTAAGAAGACACTGAAGTGATACGAAAACCTTCTGAAAAGAGAAGACAGAACAACTACGAAAAACCGTCAAAAAATGAGGGGGAAAGAGACAGAAGGGGCTACCCAAAACGTAGGAAGACTTCGCCTCCATCACCGTCTTGAGACAGAGAAGAAGAAGAAGAAGAAGAAGAAGAAGAAGAAGAAGCGAGAAATAATTAGGTAAGGAAAAGCAAATACGTCTTCAGAGGCCTAAGTATGGCTCCCAGCCCTCCAAGGCTCCCAGCAGGAGAGTTTAACTTCAGCGACCCACTTGAGATGTAAGGCAGTGTGTCTACGACCACGGTCGCGTACGCACGCACGCGCTCTCGCTCTCTCGCTTTTCCAGCGTCGTGTGTACTCGTCCGCTGACTCGGCGATTCAGATGACAATAGTCTTCCTTTCTGCCTTTCTTTTGTCTAGTCGCTTTCTTAAGCTTTTCCTTTTCTCGAGGGAAATGAAGAGCAGAATGGTCTCGGGATTATAATATGCTCGGCTGAATACGTGAGGCGATGAATGACTCATTTTTCTTGTTGGTGTTTCTTGAAGAAAAGATGAAGTGGTGAGAGGATTACGTTTATGCAAATGGCCCTCCAGGGTACAATGACGCCTGCTGTTATTGATTGCTGTCTCTCTCTCTCTCTCTCTCTCTCTCTCTCTCTCTCTCTCTCTCTCTCTCTCTCTCTATATATATATATATATATATATATATATATATATATATATATATATATACATGTTAGCAGTGTCCCTTCGGCCACTAGATGCACCCACATTTTAGCCTTTACTTGACCTCCATTCCCCCTTCTTTTCTTCTATCTTGCTTAGCTTGAAGGCATGAATATTATTATTATTATTATTATTATTATTATTATTATTATTATTATTATTATTATTATTATTATTAGGTCTTTCTCCTCTAGATCGAGAACGGGATATGCTGTATATCAGGTCCACAATAATATTCAGTGGTGAATTATTGTTGATTTTATAAAAAACGTTTTTATAAAATCAATAATAATTCACTACTGAATATTATTGTGGACCTGATATATTATTATTATTATTATTATTGTTATTATTATTATTATTATTATTATTATTATTATTATTATTATTATTATTATTATTATTATTATTTTACTAAAAATATGAATCCTATTCATACGGAAAAAGCCTACCACAGGGGCCATTGACTTGAAATTCAAGCTTCCAAAGAATATTTGGGTGTTCATTCCAAAACAGTAACAGAAGGTAATGGGAAATACAGAAAGAGATCAACTATTAGGAAAAACAAATGAATTAACAAATTACTAAATAAATAAAAATGCCATGAAAACAAATAAGTTAATCACGAAAAATCAATGACAAAAACAACCACGACTAATCAGACGAACATTCCAGGCCCAGGCCTATCTTCCAGACCTCCTTTTCCATCATTCCAGGGCGCGTTCAGCGATCCAGGCTGGAAAAGCTTGAGATTTGCGTACTCCAGGCATCCAGTATTGACCTCGTCACATTATTCATGCGGGTGTCGTCGTCGTGGGGCGCTTTGACCAAGTCATAGATACGTTTCCAGTTCCTATGTGACACTGGAAAGTCATTCCATGATCACTGAAAGGAAAGACTGGTAAGTTGTGTACCCCATGATGTTATTCATAGTAAATAACTGTGTCAATTTTGTGGACCAAAGTTGTAATTGAAATCAGTGCAAATTATGGAATAAGAATAATTTTTAACCTAAGTAGCCTTTGACAATATTAATAATGCATAATTGGGCATCTATTTCGTGGGCCAAAGTTACATTTCTAAGTGCTCTGTGACAATATTTATAAGAATAAATGAGTGTCAGTTGGCGTAGATCAATGTTATACTGAAATCAGTATATATGAAAAAAAATTTTCCAAACTGGGTACATCTTGTCAAGGTTTACTGATACGTTTTCTACTCTTGGATTATTAGATTTTAAAGTGAATAATATCAGTCATGAAAAAATGGTGTCAAGAAGTTGGTACTCTACTCTATGTTTAAGGTATATTTATGCAACTTCAATTCCTGAAAAAGAAACCTTGATAAACAGGATGTCCTTTGCCAACACTTGCAAACAATTGTGTGCCAATTAATTTCATCAATTTACATTGCATTCAGGTTATTATTATTATTATTATTATTATTATTATTATTATTATTATTATTATTAGTTAAAAAATGAGACCTATTCATAAGAAACAAGCTCACTAAAGGGGTCACTGACTTGAAATCTAAGCTTCCAGAGAATATGGTGTTCATTTGAATGGAGTAACAGAAGGCAATAAGAAATACAGAAAGAAATGAATCATCAGAAAAGATGAAATAGAATAATTCAACAAAAATAAAAGTATATATATTCAAATGTAAGTAAATTATAAAATACAATGACAATTGCTTTAGGGTAGCAATGCATTCCATCTTCGCTTGAACTTCTGAGGTTCCAGTTGCACAAGATCTTCAGGGAGATTGGTCATAAGTCAAAAGATTTAGTCAGCTAGGCATCCCTTGTTATATATAACTTATAAATACATTTGCAGGCCTTGTATCACAGAGGCTGCATTTGGGAACTTTTATCAAACCGATAAGAGAAAAATATCTGCAACTTCGTCTCATACCAAGACTTCATGACATTTGCAACACTGGCAACACACCCTTGGGTTGTTTAATCAGTCGAGGTCGAGTGTAATCAAGGCCACCGAAAATAGATCTATCTTTCTGTGGTCTCCGTATAATGCTGCATGAGCCACGGCCCGTGAAACTTTAACCGCGGGTCGGTGGTTGTCTATCATTGCCAGACGCACGATTATGGCTATTTTTAACCGTAAATAAAATAAAAACTATTGAGGCTAGAGGGATGCAGTTTGGTATGTTTGATGATTGGAGGGTTGATGATCAACATACCATTTTGCAGACCTCTAGCCTCAGTAGTTTTGAAGATCTGAGGGCGGGCAGAAAAAGTGCGGACAGAATAAAGTGCGGACGGACAGACAAAGCCGGCAAAATAGTTTTCTTTTACAGAAAACTAAAAAATGGAAGAATAAAGACACTGAGTTCAGACAAAAGCAGCCATATTTCAGGACTTTGAGAAACCCCAGTCTTGAAAAGAATGGAATTAAAAAGAAAACGGGGGATGGTCGCCCCCCAAACACATAATCCCCCTCCCTTCTATAACAAGGTTTGAGGCAGGTAATTCCGACACCGCCCCCTCCTCCCCTCCTACCCTTAGCTGATAGTCCCTAAAGGCACAGGACTAACACACCCCGCCCCTTCCCTGAAGGTGGATATATACCCCTTATATTTTTCTCGCCATGATTGAGTCCAAATATGGTCTCTCTCTCTCTCTCTCTCTCTCTCTCTCTACGTTTCTCTGTCTGTCTGTCTGTCTGTTTCTCTCTCTCTCTCTGCCCCCCTTAAGATAAGATTCCATCTCTCTCTCTCTCTTTTTATACTTCCTCACAATCTCTCTCTCTCTCTCTCTCTCTCTCTCTCTCTCTCTCTCTCTCTCTCTCTCTATGATTCTCCCATCCTCTCTGTGTGCGTCTCTCTCTCTCTCTCTCTTTTGTTTCCTCACAATCTCTCTCTCTCTCTCTCTCTCTCTCTCTCTCTCTGTATGATTCTCCCACCCTTCCTCTGTGTGCTTCTCTCTCTCTCTCTCTCTCTCTTTATGCTTCCTCACAATCTCTCTCTCTCTCTCTCTCTCTCTCTCTCTCTCTATCGCTTCAACTCAGGAGAGAAAATAGCTTCGCTCCAAAGTCCTCGACGCCATTTTTGCCAGGATTTTACTCAGGCCCGACAAAATATGCATGAAATGTCAAGGAGAGAAAGCTGGGTGAAAATTAACTGCACTTTCTCCAACACTTTCGTTCACAGTGGTCACTTTTTTTAAAGTAAAAAAAAAAAAACACTAGGTGTATTTAAAATTTTTTTTTTAAATTATGAAATGATGTCATATCTTGTAACTTGTGTTATAAGATATGTGTTCTTATGGAATGAAGGAATTTTTTTTTTAAGTTCGTAAAGGCGAATGGTCTGAGAGCTGCTGTGATCGTTTTTAACATCCCTTTTTAACACACCTTTTAACATTCCTTTTTAACACACATTAACACACCTTTTTAATTTTAACATCATTTTTAACACACTTTTTAACATCCTTTTTAACACACCTTTTAACAACCCTCTTTAACATACCTTTTTAACACACCATTTTAACATCCTTTTTAACACACCTGTTTTAACATCCTTTTAACACACCTTTTTAACATCCATTTTTAACATCCTTTTTAACACACCTTTTTAACATCCCTTTTTAACACACCTTTTAACCCACCTCTTTAACACACCTTTCAACCCACCTCTTTAACACACCTTTTTAACATCCCTTTTTATCACACCTTTTTAACATTCCTATTTAATATAACTTTTTAACATCCCTTTTTAACACCCCTTTTTAATACACCTTCTTAACAGCCCTTTTTAACACATTTTTAATATGCATTTTTAACGTACCTTTTACCACACCTTTTTAACATCCCTTTTTAACACACCTTTTTAACATCCCTTTTTAAAACCCCCTTTAACATCCCCTTTAATACACTTTTTAACACCCCTTTTTAACACACATTTATAAAATCCCTTCTTAACACACCTTTTAACATACTTTTTAACATACCTTTTAACGTCCCTTTTTAACATCCCCTTTTAACACACCTTTTTAACCTCTCCCCCTTTTTTCCCCTCTTTTAACCACTCACCTTCAAATCCCTCCCTTTTAGTCCCCCTTTAACCTCTCCATTTTAACCCCACTTGAAAGTTTCATAAACTTTTAAAGTTTATGCTGCCTAACCTTCTTCTTCTTCTTCTTCTTCTTCTTCTTCTTCTTCTTCTTAGCTTGAGCCTCAGTCGGGGTCGCTGTTTTTAATTAGCCTCCTTTAGCTGTTTCTCTAATTGGCTATGGTCAGTATATGGACGGGTGATCAAAATCAACCCCACAACTAGATTCATTATATCCATTATCTAAAATTTAGATAAAACATTTAGATTTAGATTCTAAATCTAAATTTTCTCAGATTCAAAACAAAAGAAGAGATGATTGACTTCAGGGTATCAACTAAATCATTTGCAGATTCACTCAAACGTCACTCACGGCCAGTGATAAGTCAATTATCAGCCAATTCGTCCATTCTTTTAACACAAGAGATTGATAACTGAAAAAAGGTAAAAAAAAATTTGATAACTAAAAATTTTTTTTTTCGACCAACCCTTATTTTCTTATCCAACTTGATCCCTACCTGCTGATATTACGGCGAGAGAAAAAAAAGAAAAGTGAGATATTTTCTTTTTCACTATTTTTTTTTTTGGGTGTGGAGCTTCCATTTTTATCTAGTTCAGGAATTTTATAATATTACCAGGCTGGGTCCTAAAAAAAAAAATAACAAAAAAAAGAATTCACTATGTCGGTCAACTCAAGCAGATTGCAAAATATGGCCAATTTGGTAGAGGGAAAAGTTTAATTAATCTCTATAGAGAGTTTATGAACTTCCCTGATGCCTGTCACTAAAAGCATTTCGCTACGAAGTTGATATTACGCTTTTAAAAAGAAAGCATGAAATGGAGTTCTTTTATGCTGTCAAGAAGTCTAGTGGATTAGTTGATTTGGGAAAACTTTGACGTTGTTCAGTATCGAGGAGCTTGTCAGTCATTTTAGATTTCCTAACTGGAAGTATATGCTTCAGAGAGTTCGTGGGTTTTCCTACAAATCAGGGATAAAGAGCTTACCATAAACTGGAGTGAGACAGAGCTGGTTCTCAAAAGTAACTGTCCGTACAAAGGGAAGAAGATGGAATCTGCTATCATCACGCAAACCGACAATATGAACCTGTCATGAGGACATTGGAAATCGGAGAACATCGACGAGTTCATCCTCAGGCCTCTTCTCAAGCAAGTGTTCCAGAAAATACGACCACCAGACGCGACGCCAGACGGGAGTTAATGAAGCCAAAGACACCAGGGAATAGCTTAATTTCCATCCTTCCTGGGTCAACGGCCACCTGCATACCAGCAGAATGCCGCACCGACATATGCTTTGTATATACACTCTCGTAACACATCATCTGTCCATAGTTTACCAGTGGACAGGGGCACAAAAAGGAAGTCCTCGAAATATATGGTTGCAACGTCCAAATAGTGTTTTATGGGCCTTTTTATCTTCACACATATATATATATATATATATATATATATATATATATATATATATATATATATATATATATATATATATATATATATATATATTCAGTAAGCTACAAACGTCCTTTAACATCCAATTCGCTCTACCTGGGAAATAATATATTTTCATATATGTTACCGAAGGGGAAATTTTAGTTGATAATAAGTTCGTCGTCCCGTGGGCTCGAACCAACGAAGGACAAGAACTCAGGACTACAGGGGACGCTTTAATCCACACGGCCAGCAAGTGAGGATATTAAAGGACGTTTGTAGCTTACTGATTGTATATGAATCACGGTGATGTGATAAAAAGTCATATATATATATATATATATATATATATATATATATATATATATATATATATATATATATATATATATATATATATATATATAATATATATATAGCAATAGACACCAACCCAAAAAAATTCGATATCCCATTTTTGGTCTGAAAACATTGTCACGGAACCACATAAAAGAACCATCGAAAATCACAAAGGTCATTCAGAACGAAAATACCAAGCCACAAGAGTTCGACGAAACATAAAAACTTGTAAAAATAACCGTTGCAATGTACATTAAAATCGTAAAAAGGCCTGACATCGAATTTCTGAGTAAGTTTCGAAGCTTGACAACTCCTCCTCTGAAGTTGGAGCGGCCAAGTATTAAACCTTCGAAAGCTTGGCAAGAAGTTTTCTGTCCCCGTGTGCTGGTGACACTCCAGCATTCAAGTGGTGATATCTTCTTCAACTATTCCATCTCCCTCCTCCTCCTCCTCCCATTACTATCTCTCTCTCTCTCCTCTCTCTCTCTCTCTCTCTCTCTCTCTGACATTACAATTGCGACAGCGTGAAATGGGATGCGTTATTCAAATATTCTGTTATTTTCTTTCGTCAATGTCTCTGTTCTGTCGGTGCCTGTGTGTTAGTTTCTCTCTCTCTTTATATATATATATATATATATATATATATATATATATATATATATATATATATATATAAAATATTGATATTAATCCATCAATCAAAAGACTAATTTGACATTACAATACTACTTCTAATGATGCATCCATACTACTCTAAACCATGTCGTAAAATTGTTGGCAACTTATCTCATATATGTCATAAACAGGTCTGGAACAAGTCAACGACCATAAGTGGAGAGCAAATATTTGGCCAGCACTGGATAACCTTTGGCCAATGCTGGACAATTTTATGATAAAAATGCAATGGTTAGGACTCATTGACAAATATATAACCTTATGTATCTAAATATTTGACTTGTATTCAACCTGATTGCGATAAAAAATGTCTGCAACTTATCTTATACATGTCATAAACAGGTTGAAAACAAATCATTGACCATAAGTGGAGAACAAATATCTGGCTTTGCTGGATAATCCTATGAAGCACTAGTTAGGACTACCAGTAAGTATTTCACTTGTATTCAACTTGTTTGTGACTTGTGTCTGATAAGTTGCTGATGTATTTTTCTATGTTCCCAGTTGTTGTGAACCATCATAAACATGATACAGGTCGATGCACCTTAATACAACCGGCATCCTAATGTTTAGTAATGTCTTCAACAAATTATTAATTTTATAACTTTTGTAGGGCGTGTCCATACTACAGTAAAAATAAATCATAAACACGTCAGCAACTTATTGCACATGTCACAAACAAGTTGAATACAAGTCAACAACCTATTGGCAGTAGTAAGTAGTGCTTCTTATGATTCTCAAGCATTGGCCAAGGATTGGTTCTCCACTTACAAATCATTGACTTGTTTCGAACGTGTTTGTGATATGTACGAGATAAGTTGACTACATGTGTTGATGACTTTTTGCTGTAGAGTGAAGACAACTTTAGAAGTTAGTGAGGAGACATTTCTCTTTCATCACACATCTACTTCAAAGTGTTTGTGGTAAGTATGAGATAAGTCGACGACATATCTATGACATTTTTACTGTGGTATGGAGGCAACTTTAGAAGCAGATAAGCAGACACTTCCCTTCAATCACATATCTACTCATCAAAGTGTTTGTGATTAGTATGAGATAAGTCGACGACATATCTATGACATTTTTTACTGTAGTATGGAGGCAACTTTAGAAGTAGATAAACAAACATTTCCCTTCGACCACAAATCTACTCATCTACTTCAAAGTGTGATACAGGACCTTTGATCATCAGTCTAGCCTGTTCAAATACCTAAAAAAATAAAGTAAATAGATAAAATCCTGGGAAACGCAGCACATAAACTCTGTGTAATGCAAAAGCAATACCTCATCGACTACTGCTGCTACTTTCAATTTGCAAGCGGATCCTGAATTGCTTCTGAGGGCTAATGGCGAGGCTGAGGCAATAAGAGCCAATGAAAGGGATAGAGAAAAAAGAGAGAGAGAGAGAGAGTTGCCTCACGGAGATAAGGCCTTTCATCATTGCCAAATACGGCCCTGGTTAATGATCATTGCACTGCAATTGAAAGCTTGAATGGGACGGGGGGGGGGTGGGGTGGGAGGACCCGATGCTCAAGCCGCGCCGATGCCTATTTCGGGGCGAAAGAAATTCATCCTGAAGCAGTTTTGGCTGCGGACAAATGGCTTCTAAATACCGTGGGAGGAGGGGGTTGGGGGGGGGTGAGGGGTCGGAGGTGGGAGGAATTTCGATATATATTTTTTCTTAGTGTTTATAATGGATTGGTAGTACTTCGACATACAGCTACATGCATGTATATAATATGTATATATATATATATATATATATATAAGTATATACTATATATTATGTATTTTATATGTACTGTATATATATGATGATTTTGCTACATACACTCGCGACTTTTTTTTATTTAAAAATATTAAGCTGCAAACATTATTTACTATCGATTTCACTATACTTTATGATTTGTAATTGATAAGTGCCTATATATATACATATATACACATATATATATATATATATATATATATATATATATATATATATATATATATATATATATATATATATATATGTGTG
Organism: Macrobrachium rosenbergii; assembly: GCF_040412425.1. Lineage (NCBI taxonomy): Eukaryota > Metazoa > Arthropoda > Malacostraca > Decapoda > Palaemonidae > Macrobrachium > Macrobrachium rosenbergii. The sequence continues at coordinate 1,402,716 of NC_089750.1, read as the reverse complement.
TATATATATATATATATATATATATATATATATATATATATATATATATATATATATATATATATATATATATCATAACAAAAATAACTATTCTGAAAGAAATATTTTTATTATGAAAAATTTGCTTAATTTATCTTGCAACATCAAGTACATAGTACTAAATTTTCCAAACTAAAATTATTATCAAACTTTCCATATAAAAAAATAAACAAAACATGACCCATACAAACAAAACTACGAAAAATATCATCTATTTAACAAAGCCAAAAAAACAAAAAAACAAAAACTATAGCATGACCTGGTCACAGAAAAAGAAAAAAAGGTTAAAAAAAAATAGGTTAACGATTTTCATCCTAAAGCCTTCGGCAACCCCATTTTCCGCACCTGTCAGCAGATGTTTACAACTACGCTCTGTCGTTCTCTCGGGGACAATTCCATGTTTCCCGTAGTGGCGTTAATCTTTGAATCTCGCACCTAATTGGCCTTGCTAGTCGCTTGTTGAACTCGTCTTTTGCGACGAGTACGCAAGCCATACATGAACACTGGGAATTATTAAGTTGACGCCATTGAGATTCTGGGTGAGTTTCTAAGGCAGAATATATATTTGTATGTATGTATGTGTTTGTGTGTGTGTGTGTGGGGTTGTCAAAGGTTTTGGTATATAAATGGTTACCGTATTTTTTTTTTTTACTTTTTTATTTATTCTTTTCTGTGTCCAAGTCATACTATAGTTTTTGGAAATTTTTTTTTGCTTCGTTGAGTAGGTGATATTTTTCGTAGTTTTATTTGTACAGGTAATATTTTGTTAAGTGGTGTTTTTTTTATATGGAGGTTTGATAATAATTTAAGTTTGGAAAATTTTTTTTGTACTTAATGTTGCAAGATAAATGAAGCAAAATTTACGAAAGGTCAGCAAAGGATCATTAGAAGTACGATATAGAAACACGTGACGAAAACGAAGAAGAAGAATGAGAGAGAGAGAGAGAAGAGAGAGAGAGAGAGAGAGAGAGAGAGAGAGAGAGAGAGAGAGAGAGAGAGATAAAACATGTCCGCCAAACAACTGAGGAAAACATGAAATATCGCCAAGAAAATCCCTTAACGGAGTAAAGAGAGAGAGAGAGAGAGAGAGAGAGAGATCACAAAAAAAAAACCATGAGAGAATTCCCCCAAATCGAGCACCATGCCACTCTCTGTCCCTCCCTCCCTCTCTCCCTCCCTCCCTTCAGGAGGGGTACGAACGTGAAAAGTGTGGCCACCCGCTACGTCAAAACCTTTAGGTCTGCTTTACTTTCTGTTGCCGAACCTGAACCCAAAAACAAATATTGGAAAAGGGAAAGGTTTAAATAAAAAGGGAGAAGGAAAACTACGAGAGGAAAAAGTGGAAAGCAAAGAGTTGAGGCAAAAAACGAGAGAAGAAGAAAAATTGGCAGGACACAGTCTCTCTCACGTTAGGACCAGTGTTGGACTGAATTCGTGTAGTGATTTTTGGTCGATTAATTAACAGCATTTGATTTTCTTTTAGAGGCCTCAATTATATCATTATACGCCATGAAATTTAAATTTCAGTCTTATTTGAGATGTCTCATTTATATCGTTATGCTTCATGAAATTTTAAATTTCAATCTTATACTTCATGAAATTTTAAAATTTCAATCTTATTTTAGATGTCTCAATTATATCATTATAATTAATGAAATTTTAAATTTCAATCTTATTTTAGATGTTTCATTTATATCATTATACTTCATGAAATTTAAATGTCAATCTTTTTTGGATGTCTCATTTATATCATTATGCTTCACGAAATTTTAAATTTCAATCTTATTTTAGATGTCTCAATTATATCATTATACTTCATGAAATTTTAAATTTCAATCTTATTTTAGATGTCTCATTTATATCATTATACTTCATGAAATTTTAAATTTTAATCTTATTTTAGATGCCTCAATTATATCATAATACTTCTTGAAATTTTCAGTCTTCGACATTGGTTATTGGAATTTAATTTCAATTTGGGTGTCAATTGTATAACTGGAAATCTTGAAATTTAAAATTTTCGAGACTGGTTATTAAATTTAATTTTCTTTTGGAAGTCTCAATATAATTGCGCCTCATGAAATTTGAATTTTTCGAGATTGATTAATAAAAATTTATTTTTGTTTCAGATGCTTCAATTATATTATTGTACCTCATGACATTTTAAATTTTTGAGACAGGTTAATAGATGAAAATTTAGATTTTATTCTAGAAGTCTCAGATATATCATTATACGCATGAAATTTTAAATTTTCGAGACTGGTTAATAAATTCAAATATTCTTTTAGAAATCTCAATTATATTATGGTACCCCAAGAAATTTTAAATCTTCGAGACTAGCTATTGAAATTCAAAATTCCTTTTAGAAATCTCAATTACATCATTGTAACTCATGAAATTTTACATCTATAACCATCTATTCATCACTGATTGCCATGGATATCTGAAGGTAGTTGAATATCTAAGTGAAATAGAATATGTTTTTGTCATTTAAAGCAACATCTGTCCTGAAAGTCGTAATGCATTTTAATGAGCCTCTGCAATATAAATAAAAATTCAAATTACTCAGGAGGTGAATAAATAAATGAATAATAATGATGAAACCCCCAAAAAAAGTAAAAAATTAAAATCTTGCTCAAAAAACAGGAAATATAAGTACAAAACAGAAAATTGTGTGTGGTAGATAATGACGAAATTACAAATGTCCTAACTTTAAACATTTGTTGAAATTAACCATACTAGTCAGAAAAAGTCCCGTAATCTAGTTGCTGGTCACCTAACGTGATACATTTCAAACACCGCAATAAGCCTTTGCCTAAATACATCAGCTCATACTTCCATTACAGCAATCTGTACAATCCAACCATTTTTGAATTTCATATCCCTAAGGGATATATTGATAATATCGCTTATATGTCAATACCTGCAGTATAGTTTCACCTCTCCGGGGGTGGGTGATTACCTCTAGGCTTTGGAGAGAGAGAGAGAGAGAGAGAGAGAGAGAGAGAGAGAGAGAGAGAGAGAGAGAGAGAGAGAGAGAGAGAATCCAATGTCTTTGTTTAGGAATACGATAAAAAAATTCGTGAAGAGGATTAATATGAAAAGCCAGAGTTATTGCTAAGGACTTGCTTATAGTGGTTTATGGAGAGAGAGAGAGAGAGAGAGAGAGAGAGAGAGAGAGAGAGAGAGAGAGAGAGAGAAATCAGTAGTGATCCAACAGCAATTTCTGACTACCTATGATTCCAATACGCTAGCTGCATTTTGAGAGAGAGAGAGAGAGAGAGAGAGAGAGAGAGAGAGAGAGAGAGAGAGAGAGAGAGACTTACTTAAAACTCATTTACCAAAAAAAAATTTTCTCCCAAATAAATGAACGAAAGCTAAACCACACACACAAAACTCCGAGACTGCAGATGTTCCAAATCCTTCTCCCCCCTTCCCCCCCAACCCCCACATGAAAAATCAGACCTTACGACGACTTTTTCCGAGACGCCAAAGTTCCAAGACCATTTTGTTCCGAAAAGATGAGATCCCGAGATTCTTAATGAAACTGGATTATTAGAAGGTTTGGTGGACATTAGAAACTCCTCTTGATCTACGGTTGCAGTCCTCAGGCTATTAACCCTTTGAGATAGTGCGTTTTGGAAAGAGAGAGAGAGAGAGAGAGAGAGAGAGAGAGAGAGAGAGAGAGAGAGAGAGAGAGAGAGAGAGAGAGAAGGAGATTGTTTAGGAGAATGATTAAAAAAAAATTTTGTTTGAGAAGAGAACTGATTTGATTATCCTGACATATTACTATAGGCTTGCTAATGGTAGCTTATGGAGAGAGAGAGAGAGAGAGAGAGAGAGAGAGAGAGAGAGAGAGAGAGAGAGAGAGAGAGAGAGAGAGAGAGAGAGAGAGAGAGAGAGATATCGCTTGTTTAGAAAAAGATAGAAAAAAATAAAATGAAAGTAAAACTGATTTGATTGTCCTGGCATATTGCCAAGGGCATGCCAGTGAGAGAGAGAGAGAGAGAGAGAGAGAGAGAGAGAGAGAGAGAGAGAGAGAGAGAGAGAGAGAGAGAGAGATATCGCTTGTTTAGAAAAAGATAGAAAAAATGAAATGAAAGTAAAACTGATTTGATTGTCCTAGCATATTGCCAAGAGCATGCCAGTGAGAGAGAGAGAGAGAGAGAGAGAGAGAGAGAGAGAGAGAGAGAGAGAGAGAGAGAGAGAGAGAGAGAGAGACTCACTGTTTATGAAAACGATTGAAAAAAATTTTGAGAACCGATTTGATTGTCCTGACATATTGCTAATGGCTTACCAATGGTAATTTATGGAGAGAGAGAGAGAGAGAGAGAGAGAGAGAGAGAGAGAGAGAGAGAGAGAGAGAGTTGTTCCACCACTGCAAATGTCACTGGGGAATTGCAACAGCAAGGTCTAGCTCTGTCCTACCGTTGTTTCGTTTAGTCAAAGGCCTCATCTCTTGGATTGCTGGTGACTTGTCATCCTGTGTCAACATCGAGGAATTGCGTCATTTTGCAATTTTGTGTTAAAGCTATATTTCCTGGGAAAGCATGAACCACACTCACACACACACACACACACACACACACACACACACACATACCCAGACTCGCACAGACAAGCTCTTGTAACCTTACACAGAGGTGTAACTTGAACCAAGATCTTATTTTAAACTTAATACTTGTATCAAGATAATTTTATTTTATGTTTTAGCTAGTTCTAATCAACAGTTTTGTCTAATCGCAATGAATTATTATAATCAGAGTCATTTTTATATGTAAATACAGGGCCTTTATATGTGACTGTAGGGTACCTATGTCATAAAAAAACAAAAATTATTACAATTATTATTATTATTATTATTATTATTATTATTATTATTATTATTATTATTATTATTATTATTCGGAAGATAAATCCCTATTCATATAGAACAAATCCACCACAAGGGCCAATGACTTGAAATTCAAGCTTCCAAAGAATTTTATGGTGTTCATTTGAAAGAAGTTACAGAGGGTAATAGGAAATACAGAAAAAAGAGGTCAATTACCAGAAAAGGAAAAAAGATAAACTGATAAATCAATAGATAAATACATGAAAATATAAATAAATTATTAAAATGCAAGGTGACTGGTTTTAAAGTAGTAATGCATTGCACCTTTGCTTGTCACATACTAATTTTATTACGTACATGCAACTGATACCTCTCATTTCCCATATTCATTGACATAACTGATGTTACATCACGCAAGGAGAGAGAGAGAGAGAGAGAGAGAGAGAGAGAGAGAGAGAGAGAGAGAGAGAGAGAGAGAGAGAGAGAGAGAGAGAGAGAAGTGAACGGTAAAGAGACAGAGAGAGAGAAGGGAAAAGAAAGAGAGAGAGAGAGAGAGAGAGAGAGAATGAGAAGTGAACAGAACAGTGAAGAGAGAGAGAGAGAGAGAGAGAGAGAGAGAGAGAGAGAGAGAGAGAGAGAGAGAGAGAGAGAGAGAGAGACAGAGAGAGAGAGAGAGAGAGAGAGTGAACAATGAAGAGAGAGAGAGAGAGAGAGAGAGAGAGAGAGAGAGAGAGAGAGAGAGAGAGAGAGAGAATTAAAGGTGACAGAAAGTTCACAATTGAGTTGCTTCAGGTATTGAAGCAGGTGGGGTATGAGATCAATAAGACTCTTGGGATTGGCAAGGGGCATTGCATGCAAAGCATCGTTGCATTACAAATAAACAGGCGTATTGAAAATAAACAGACGCATTACAAATAAACAGGCTTACTGCAAATAAACAGACGTACAGTATTACAAATAAACAGGCGTATTACAAATAAACAGACGTACAATATTACAAATAAACAGGAGTATTGCAAATAACCAGACGTATAGTATAGCAAACAGCCAGGCGTATTACGAATAACCAGACGTATTGCTCAGACGTATTGCGCAGACGTATTGCGAATAAACAGGTGTATTGCTAATAACCAGAACGCATTACCAATAAACAGACGTATTGCCAATAAACAAACGTATCGCTAATAATCAGGTCTATTACAAATAACCAGATGTATGACGAATAACCAGGAGTTTTACGAATACCAGAGGTATTACGAATAAACAGGTTAATAACGAATAACAAGGCGTATTGCGAATAACCACACACATTGCAAATAAACAGACATAGTGCAAATACCCACACATGTTGCAAATACACAGACGCTGTACGAATAACCAGGTAAGTTTATTACTTTTTTGGTCAAGATCGACATCAGAAAAAAATGAGCATCGGTCATGGATGGAGAGAGAGAGAGAGAGAGAGAGAGAGAGAGAGAGAGAGAGAGAGAGAGAGAGAGGAGAGAGAGAGAGAGGAGGGGGAGAAGGAAGGAAGGGGGCCTGTGGATGGAAAGGGGACGTGGCATAAACTGATAACAATGATAGACAATAAGACAATAAGACGAATAAGTAAAAAAATAAAATAAAAAAAGTATCAAATTCGATTTAGGTCAAGAAAGTGATTAAAAAACTGATGGAATATTGACTCAGATGCATTAGCTGGAACAATATACAATATTAGGGTGAAGGTGATAATTAGATTATATTCTTTTATATGTAAGATAGCATAATTGATATTTTCTTGTGGTTTCATCATTGAGTTGATGTAGTTACCAAAACTACAATGTAATTCGTGAATGTAATTTTTTCAAAAAAGCAAAATTAACGTCATATACTCATACGTATTTTTCATGGAAGTTAATATATTTCAAAATAACAAGATGATTTTGAAGATTTATAAACGTCATGCTAAATATTATCCTATTTAAATATATTGTAAAAAAAAAGATCCTGCACTCAAAAGACAATATTATATTACCCCACTAACACCTCTCTCACACAATCCATGTATAAGAAAGGAAATATTATTACGTCGAATAATATTAGTTATTCTTCTCTGGAAGCATTTTCAAGATTCATATGTATGTATATGTATTATATATCATATAAATTATATATATATATATATATATACATATATATATATATATATATATATATATATATATATATATATATATATATATATATATATATACATATACATATACATATACATACACATTCATAACTCCTTCCTCCCATTCCTATTAACCCATACCATATCGACAGGAACTACAAACGCGCGACCTGCATACGAAGATACATCCTAATAAGAATGATTAAGCTCGCCAGTACGTCTTAATCCCCGGAGCGACGCCCTTAGAATATGCAATGAAGACGGAGGGTCTCCTGAAGGAGAAGGAGATCTGATTAAAAGGCTGTAGGGACCTTAAGGGCGTCTGTATATATAACCTTCGAGTTTAACGCGATCTTCCAAATGCGATATTACGTTATTCGAAAAGCCCCGGGACCCTTTAACGACGTTAGTGTCATGCTTTTGCCCCCAGAGAGAGAGAGAGAGAGAGAGAGAGAGAGAGAGAGAGAGAGAGAGAGAGAGAGAGAGAGAGAGAGAAAGTGTTATCTGCTCTTACAGAAATTGGGGCAGGGTGAGAAAACTTAATAGATAAAAATGAAATGAAAAAACTTTGAACAGAGAGAGAGAGAATAGAAATTGGGGCAAGAGTAAAAAAAATTAAATGAGAAATATTTAAAAACTTTGAACAGAGAGAGAGAGAGAGAGAGAGAGAGAGAGAGAGAGAGAGAGAGAGAGAGAGAGAGAGAGAGAGAGAGAGAGAGAGAGAAAATTACTTGGTCTTACAGAAATTGGGGCAGGGTGAGAAAAACTTAATAGATAAAAATTGAAATGAGAAATATTTGAAAGAACTTTGAACAGAGAGAGAGAGAGAGAGAGAGAGAGAGAGAGAGAGAGAGAGAGAGAGAGAGAGAAGAGAGAGAGAAAAAATTACTTTGCTCTCACAGAAATTGGGGCAGGGTGAGAAAAACTTAATAGATAAAAAATGAAATGAGAAATATTTGAAAGAACTTTGCCCAGAGAGAGAGAGAGAGAGAGAGAGAGAGAGAGAGAGAGAGAGAGAGAGAGAGAGAGAGAGAGAGAGAGAAATGTCATTTGCTCTAACAGAAATTGAGGCAGGGTGAGAAAAAACTCCTCAATATATAATGATCGAAAGAAGAGACATTTGAAAGAAAAACTTTGCCCACTGAGAGAGAGAGAGAGAGAGAGAGAGAGAGAGAGAGAGAGAGAGAGAGAGAGAGAGAGAGAGAGAGAGAGAGAGAATGTAGTCTGTTCTTATAGGAATATGAAATTTGAAAGAAAATATGTCATTTACTCTTAGAGAAATTGAGGCAGGGTAATAAAAAGTACTAAATATATTAAAATATGAAGGAAAATATATTTACAAACATAAAAATAAAAAAAAGACATAAAAAATAATAAAAAAGAAAACCGAGAAAGAAGACGACATTCGCAAAAATGACAAAAAAAGGCAAAAAAACTCCCAAAAAAAAAACAGAGAAAAGACGATACTTGAAAAATGAACAAGGAACATGAGATAAAAAAAAACACACAAATAAATGAGGGACTTTGAGAAAAAACCCCAGGGAATATGTCATTTGCAAGAATGAAGATAAAAAAAAAGAAACGTAAAAATAACGCAGATAAATGAGGAAATGAGAAAAGAACGAGAGAAAATATGTCAAAAAAAAAAAAAAAAAAAAAAAATAAAAATCGAGAAACACCTCTGGGAAAGATTATGAAAATGTCAAATATGACACGAGAAGAAAGTTTGAATGCACTCATTTGCATAATGGGATGATTATATTCGACTGATATTCCTGTCGTGAAAGGAGAAGAGCAATTGAATCATACTCGTAAGATAATGATATGCATCAAATTGACGTGCAGGAGACGGGGAGAGAGAGAGAGAGAGAGAGAGAGAGAGAGAGAGAGAGAGAGAGAGAGAGAGAGAGAGAGGTAATCAAATTTGATCTTTAAATTGCAATGTAAAATGCAATGTTTATCAGATATCTAATTTTCCCCTGTGTCTGTGTGTGTCTGAGAGAGAGAGAGAGAGAGAGAGAGAGAGAGAGAGAGAGAGAGAGAGAGAGAGTCATCAAATTCGACCTTAAAATCTCAATATGATGAAATGCAATGTGTGACCAACTGTGACCGAAAAAAGCCAAAAATTAGTTTTTAAGTTCACAAACAAAAACATAAAATATATAATAAACAAAATGCAAGAAACTATATTGTTATTTAGGCTAATAATAATAATAATAATAATAATAATAATAATAATAATAATAATAATAATAATAATAATAATAATAATAATTAATTATTATTTCACAGTCAAATGAACTTACTGACAAACAAATATTTAAGCTTAAAATATAAAAAAAAACTCCCATGAAAATAATAATAATAATAATAATAATAATAATAATAATAATAATTTCAATAATCAATTTAACTAACTGAAAACAAATATTTAAGCTTATAATATAAAAAAATCCAAAAAATAAAATAAATAATAATAATAATAAAATAAACATAATAATAATAATAATAATAATAATAATGTCACACAAATTCAAAACCAAAAAAAAAGCTCAAATTAAAAAAAAATCTCAAGAAAATAATAATAATAATAATAATAATAATAATAATAATAATAATAATAATAATAATAATAATAATAATAATAATAATTTCACAAAAAAATGCACTCAATGACAAATCAAAACCTTAAAATATAGAAAAAATTTCCACCCTCCACCCCACCTCATATCTGGGGTCTCTCTCCCTCTCCCTCTCTCTCTCAGGAGACATTCTCTGCATAGTTCAACGGACCACTATAAGAGAAATTAATGACTCAAAATTCCCGTGTGATGGAAAAATATATCGCTTCGGAAACACTTAACATTCCACCGATATTTTTCGAAGGACGGATGGGCCCGCATTTTCTATGATGGGTTTGGTCAGTGGGGACTTTTTTATTTATATATATATATATGTATGTATATATATATATATATATATATATATATATATATATATATATATATATATATATATATATATATATATATATATATATATATATATAACTAAACTACCACACTGCTCAAACATGGAGAAAAGATTAGCCCTAAAAAAAAAATTACCAGACATAACCCCTGACAAAAAAAAAAAAAAAAACCTCTTGACTTAAGAAGAGTTCCCAATAATTCTGTTGTTTCCTCTGTGAATTATGTGACTCCAAGAGTCAGAGCGGAAGTTTAATTATGGACAAAAAGAAAAAAAAAATTAACCCAATATCGGGTGTATCTTTTCTGCTCTGGGAGAACTTTTTTTTATTATCTCGCTCGGGGTAAATAGTATCGAAGTACCAGTGGATGTTTTTATATGTTTATCTCTGCAAATAGGAAGTACGCAGGTGCAAACTGACCCACACACCTTATATATATATATATAATATTTATCTTTTTATTTATATATTCATCACGTTCCATATTTTCGTGATGCAGTTATACACCTTGTATATATGTATATAAATATATATATATATATATATATATATATATATATATATATATATATATATATATATATATATATATTAACTTTATCACATACACAATTGTTCTGTGCATTAGTAGAATTACTAAAAAGGATCTCTTCAAACTGGATGGTATCTAACTTTTTGAATAAAAACTCCATTAGATACCATCCAGTTTGAATGAGGTCCTTTTAGTAATTATATAATATATATATATATATATATATATATATATATATATATATATATATATATATATATATATATATAAATATATATATATATATATATATATATATATATATATATATATATATACATACATACACACACACAAACACACAAAAGACCTCTAGCAAACACAACGTTATTTTTCTCTCTAGAGTACCAGCTTAGAAGAGCAGGTCACGAAATTCTTCCCCCCCAATGACCTTTTACGCAGACAATTGCCCAAGCGGCTGTGTATACCTGGGCTAAGCCAGATAAAATAATGGAGGCCTCGTATAGATACGAGCTCTGATACCCTTTTTCTCTCTCTCTCTCTCTCTCTCTCGCCCACTATGAAGAGATTTCCACAAATGCAGAAAATAGAAAGCATTTTGTTTTGCACTACCACTGTCGTACAGATATTCAGGCTGCTTGCAATAGAGAGAGAGAGAGAGAGAGAGAGAGAGAGAGAGAGAGAGAGAGAGAGAGAGAGAGAGAGAGAGAGATTTCTACAAATGCAACGCTGGGAAAGTGCTTTGTTTTGTACTGCATTTGACGTGTAGATTTCAGATTGCCTGAAAATGTCAGTAGAGAGAGAGAGAGAGAGAGAGAGAGAGAGAGAGAGAGAGAGAGAGAGAGATTTCTACTAGTGCAACATCGGAAAAATATTTTGTTTTGCACTGCCTTTGACGTGTAGATTTCAAATTGCCTGAAAATGTCAGCAGAGAGAGAGAGAGAGAGAGAGAGAGAGAGAGAGAGAGAGAGAGAGAGAGAGAGAGAGAGAGAGAGAGAAAAGGTATCTTATGAAAATGAATGAAAAATCTGCAGTATTATTTACGGATAAGTGAAACCACCTCATATCTAACCGAATCCAGTAGCATACGAATATAATGCAATTATCATTTTCCTAAAACCGAACTTGCTTTCATAAGAAAAGTAAAATTCTATGAAACCTTATTTGGATTGGCAATCTCAGCCAAGTTAATTCCACACAAAATCCATCATTCCGCTTAACTCCACCTGCCACCAACAGATGACACCACCTGTAACCAAAACAAAGAATCCGGGAGAGAAAAGGAATATCCTTGCATTTGAAACTAAAAAAAAAAAAAAAAAGGCCGCTGGATACTTGGCTACGTTCAAATCGAATTAAAGTCCGGCAAACGACGACAATAACCGTTCTCTCGGCGCATTCCTGGGCAATGCCGGTTCCTGTCTATTACCGAAATGGAAAACGCTTCACTTATTAAACCACCTGCGCGAAACAGGAGCAAGGAAGGGTCCCGGGTCGTAACGGCCGTCGAAAACACTATTTTCCGCAGCGCTGTCGGGATGATTATAAGCGCAATTACCCACCCCACGGCTCAATGGAGGGGATTACTCTCAATGCTGCTTTTTTCCCCCCGCTCAGAAATCGTTCCGCTAGGGAAACGTCGCTACACAGGTCGGGTGGAAAAGTTTGATTAAAAGAGTTAAAAGTTTTATTTTTATTTATTTTGCCTAACTATATATATATATATATATATATATATATATATATATATATATATATATATATATATATATATATATATATATATATATATATATATATATATATATATATATATATATATATATATTGAACCACAGTTGCAACTAATTATAACTTTTACATTGATTTAATCTTATGAAATTGAGACAGCAAGAGGAACGGATCAAGTAAAAGGATAAACTGTGGGTGTAGTTATGGGTCAAAGGGACGCTGCAGACACCCTTTAGTAATGCTTACAGTGCACCGCGTGAGGTATACTCGTAACACTAACCCCTTATGAGGAAGCCTTAGTTGTACATAATCTTAGTTCCACGAATTCTTTCTCTATGGAGTATCACAGTAAAGCAATCAAGTAATCCCCCTTAGAAAAATTATAATACTAATTACCAAAAACTTTATTTATATCATAATTGTTCTTTATTTTCAGTTATTTTTATTTATTCTCAATTTCATTTGATACTAATAACAATATTCTGTTCGTTCATTTTCCATCAGTAGCAACAGACACTCTTCAGTAACATCCAACTGCGCCACGAGAAGTGCACTTAGGGCACTAATCCCTAACGGGGAAGCCATAATTATATAGTCTCCTAGTTCCTAGAAATCCACGTCTACGTCGTACTACAGTGGAGTAATCAGGAAAAGATTAAATAATCCTAACAACATCACAATATTCCGTTCGTGGATTTCCAATCAGCAGCAGCATTCACCTGATCAGCCTCGCCAAACATCTCTTTCGGGAGGGTTTTGCACTCATTAAGGCACCTCTTTTCATCTCTCTGGCCTCATTAACGGGCGTAATTAGCGAAGCATGGCCCCGCCACATCAATAATCTTCAGTATTGGAGGCCCCGAGAAAATCCGTCCGGAGATAATCGGCATCATTTGTTTCGATTCGTCAGGAGAAAGGGTGGTGCTTATGGGTGCTGGGAAAATGGATCAGATGCGGTGATTTGTCTGTCAGAAATATTCCCAGAAGTGCAAATATTTCGAGGTATTTTGACTAAAAATCTATTGTTTTTTGGGTCTCATTTGAAGCAGCTGATATCATAATTAGTGATATAATTATCAAGAGAAATGATACTATGGATGCTGGGAAAATGAATCAGATGCGATGATTTGTCTGTCAGAAATATTCCCAGCGTATATTGCTTGAAGCTCTCTTTGAATGAGTGCAAAAATTTCAAGTGTGTTCTGACTGAAAGTCTACTGTTTTTGGGTTTCATTTGAAGCAGCTGATATTATAATTAGTGACATAATTATCAAGAGAATGGGTGTTGCTATGGATGCTGGGAAAATGGATCACATGCGGTGATTTGTCTGTCAGAAATATTCCCAGTGAATGTTGCTTGGAACTCTCTTTGAATGAGTGAAAAGATTTCAAGTGCATCTTGACTGAAAATCTATTGTTTTGGGGTCTCATTTGAAGCAGCTGATATTATAATTAGTGATATAATTATCAGGAGAAAGGCTGATGCTATGGATGCTGGGAAAATGAATCAGATGCGACGATTTGTCTGTCAGGAATATTCCCAGTGAATTGCTTGGAGCTCTCTTTGATGAGTTCAAAAATTTCAAGTGCGTTTTGACTGAAAATCTATTGTTTTTTGTGTTTCATTTGAAGCAGCTGATATTATAACTAGGGACATAATTATCAGGAGAAAGGATGGTGCTATGGATGCTGGGAAAATGAATCAGATGCAATGATTTGCCTGTCAGAAATATTCCCAGTGAATTGCTTGGAGCTCTCTTTGATGGGCGCAGAAATTTCAGTGTATTTTGACTGAAAATTCATGTGATCTATGATTACTTAACTGCAATACAACACAGGCAAAGATTTCTAGGAACTAAGAGACCATATAACTATGGCCTCCCCACAGGAAGTTAGTGCTGCCAGTTCACCCCACGTGGCGAACTGTAGGCATTACTTAAGGGTACCTACTGTTACTGATTGGAAACCTATTATTATATTATTATTCAGAAGATGAAACCTATATGGCGTTCATATGAATTACATGTATTATTATTATTATTATTATTATTATTATTATTATTATTATTATTATTATTATTATTATTATTACTGTTATGCAACAGAGACAAAGATTTCTTGAGACAGCTGATGTTATAATTAGTGATATTATTAGCGTTTAATTACCAGTTATTCTTCAAAGTTTCAGATTGTTAAAAATATACTTTATTTTCTTAATTATTTTCAATTTTTTTTATTGCTTTTTAAAAATTTTTTTGAGTAGTTGATATTATAACTACCGTCTCATTACCCTGGAGTTATTTGAAATAGGATTTAACTGAATTTTAAATTGCTTATTAAAGCTCTTGTAGTTATTTATTTAGTAGTGAAAGTTACGTTTGCATAGATTCATATAATTGTTGTGTGGTTACACTGCTGTCCTAATCAAAACCTCGGATTTAATTGACAAATACATTCAATTTTTAGTTTTCTGTAAAAGAAAACTGTTGTAGTCGATTTCAGTAGGTCATAGCTTGTTTGGGGAGAGAGAGAGAGAGAGAGAGAGAGAGAGAGAGAGAGAGAGAGAGAGAGAGAGAGAGAGAGAGAGAGAGAGAGAGAGAACAAGCAACATCAGCAGCAGCAGAGAATGCACACGCAAGGGTAATTCTGTCATATAAGATACTGTACCTCCAAGCCAAATAATCGGGAGCCAGGAGCTCATTTACATTTTCTAATTAAGGTCTCAAAGCTATCAACTATCGCTGTGCAATTTGCAGAGGCCCCCCTGCAGCGAAGCCTCTGCAACAACTATTCGGTGTAACAAGCAAACCCGCCCGAGTATTAAAGTTGGGTCGCGACCTGAGATGAAAGCAACGGTTATTCGAATGTATCACCCCAGCATCTTGGATGATTACTGTCAGGGGGGGTTAAGGGTGGCACTGTGTGGCACTGTGTGGCACTGTCTCTCCCACGAATCCGTGAGAAAGGTCTCTTGCGTTTGCGTACTCGTGAATGGGTAACGCTTCGTAAGCATGCTTGTTGCAAACACACACACACACATACACAAACTGTATAGCAGGCACCTTCCAATCTTTTGGCAAAGTTTAGAAAATTATTATTATTATATTATTATTCAGAAGATGAAACCTATATGGCGTTCATATGAATTACATGTATTATTATTATTATTATTATTATTATTATTATTATTATTATTATTATTATTATTATTATTATTATTCAGAAGATGAAACCTGCTGATATGGAACAAGCCGCCAGGGACCACTGACTTGAAATTCAAACATCCAAAGGATATGGTGTCCATATGAAGTTATTATTACGAAATTATTATTATTATTATTATTATTATTATTATTATTATTATTATTATTATTATTATTATTATTATTATTATTATTATTATTATTATTATTATTATTATTATTATTATTATTCATGAAAATCTCATAATAGCATGAGTCACTAAAATGATGAAGGAATCCACAATGTTGTAGGTGTAAATATAAATGAAAAACGTATATACAAAACGAGAGCATTCGAGGACCTGCTCGAATCCCCTTCTGAATCGAGCAGTTCTCGAAAGCTCTCATTTTGTATATATATATATAAATATTTTATTTATATATTATATATATATATATAAGTTTTTATTTATATTTACACTACACCATTGTGGATTTTTTATCATTTTAGTGAATCATGCTATTTTGAGATTTTTATGAATAATAATAATAATATAATAATAATAATAATAATAATAATAATAATAATAATAATAATAATAATAATAATAATCCTACACCATTGATTTTTCAACATTTTAGTGACTCATGCTATTTCAAATTTTTATGAACAGTAATAATAATAATAATAATAATAATAATAATAATAATAATAATAATAATAATAATAATAATAATAATAATAATAATAAATACCACCATTGTGGATTTTTTCATCATTTTAGTGACTCATGCTATTTCGAAATTTTTATGAACAGTAATAATAATAATAGTAATAATAATAATAATAATAATAATAATAATAATAATAATAATAATAATAATAAATACTACACCATTGTGGATTTCTTCATCATTTTAGTGACACATGCTATTTCGAAATTTTTATGAACAGTAATAATAATAATAATAATAATAATAATAATAATAATAATAATAATAATAATAATAATAATAAACCTACACCATTGTGGAGTTCTTCACCATTATTATTATTATTATTATTATTATTATTATTATTATTATTATTATTATTATTATTATTATTATTACCAAGATAAGCCGTCTATTTAAACTTTCCAAGTGCCACTCTCGCTCGGCTGAAGACAGCCATCAATCACAGAGTATCAGGAGAAGAAGAAGAAGAAGAAGAAGAAGAAAACTCCTCCTGGAGGAGATTGGAGGAACAGATGTCCTTCGAGTCTCCTGCAGCGTCTGAAAGGATAAATCTCCCTCGGAACGAAAAAGAAAAAAAAGTCTTGAAAACGCCTTAATCTCCTTCGGAATTCAGAGAAACAACTTGAGCGCGCGTCGGCTAATGGCTTTTTCCTCGGGTCATTTCCGCGCGGAATTAAATTCCGCGCGAGGAATTTGTGGCTTTGGGAGACAGTAGTGCTTGTTCTTGTTTCTTACGCAATGACGCTGCAAGAGGAAAGTCAAGCTTAAAGGGAAGGGATGTTTATCTTTAATTTTGTCTTTCAACCGCGACGTATGATTCAGCTTGGAGAGAATTGGGAGATATTTTGTCCAAATAGAGAAATTTGGGAAAATATATTTTTCATGCAGTTGAAAAATAACTTTACTAACAATGTTTTTCCGAGACGAAGTAATTGGAAATATGAGTATAAAGGCAGACAGTTTTGGACAGAGTAAATAAATGTGGAACGCTATAAAAAAAAAAAAAAAAAATATATATATATATATATATATATATATATATATATATATATATATATATATATATATATATATATATATATATATATATATATATATATATATAATATATATATATAAATCTTACTTAAACAAAAAAAGGAAAATAATTTATGCAAGATTAATATATATATATATATATATATATATATAAAATATATATATATATATATAATATATATATATATATAATATAAGATTATATATATATATATATATATATATATATATATATATATATATATATATATATATATATATATATATATATATATATATATATATACACTGTAATATTTCAATAAAATAAATATTTTCCAATGTTTTAAACTGGCGAAAATGACTTCAGTAAGATTTATAAATAGATAAATAAATAGATAAATAAAAGCATTCAGGAAAATATTTCTTAGATTTCAATCTCTGAGAAAAACGAATACAATTGGTTTTCAATAATAACAACTAAAAATTGCGCCGAAGAAACTTCGGCGCAATCAAGTTTTCTGTACAGCCGCTACAGCGTATAATCAAGGCCACCGAAAATAGATCTATCTTTCGGTGGTCTTGGTATAATGCTGTATGAGCCACGGCCGATGATACTTTAAGCACGGCCCGGTGATGGCTTATCCTATATCATTGCCAGAAGCACGATTATGGCGAACTTTAACCTTGAATAAAATAAAAACTACAGAGGCTAGAAGGCTGCAATTTGGTATGTTTGATGACTGGAGGGTGGATGATCAACATACCAATTTGCAGCTCTCTAGCCTCAGCAGTTTTTAAGATCTGAGGGCGGACGGAAAAAGTGCCGACAGAATAATGTGCGGACGGACAGACAAAGCCGGCACAATAGTTTTCTTTCACAGAGAACTAAAATAGCACACCCTGTTCCTCCCTGAGCGCACACCAAGCCCCGAAATCGAAGGCTTTAAATGACAACTCCGCTGCGGTAATTGTTCCCCCGTGCAACTCGCTAATTCCTCGGCCAACTTGGCTCTCTGTTCCATATTGCATGACCCGACCTTTGCAATGAAAGCGGCTGGGCTTTTCAATTTTCGGGTTTAGCTCTTCTGTTCGTTGTTGCAAATCCGGAATAACAAGCAGGAGGTCGCTGGCATTAATAGTTACAAGTTGAAGGAGATAATATCTATAGATTTTAGGTATAGAATTTGATTTTGTAATTCTAAATAATTCTGTATTTCCTTGTTTCAAATGATCATCACATTCTTCGGAAATTTGAATTTCGAGTCAGTGGCTCCTGTGAGCTTGTTCCATATAAATAGGGGCTTATCCTCTGAATAATAATAATAATAATAATAATAATAATAATAATAATAATAATAATAATAATAATAATAATAATAATAATAATAATGTGTGTAACAAAAATCCACAATGATATATGTAAAATTACCATGTAATTTTACATAGTAATATATTTTACTGCATAATTGTGGATTTTCATTGCACAGATTGTTTTTCACGAGATTGTGAATTTCTTAGAAATAATAATAATAATAATAATAATAATAATAATAATAATAATAATAATAATAATAATAATAATAATAATAATAATTCAATTTAGATCCTAAATAAGCTTACAAAATGCTCATTAACAAAATACGATGCGACACATTCTCTCCTCAAACGAAATCGCTTGTAAATCTCGAGGTCTAACTTTGGTATTTAGTTTTCTGTAAAAGAAAACTATTGTACCGGCTTTGTCCATCCGTCCGCACCTTATTCTGTCCGCACTTTTTCTGTCCGCACTCAGATCTTAAAAACTACTCAGGGGGCTGTTAAAGGACCCGGGTTCTCTAACAACCCCCAACCCTCAGCCCCCGGGTCCTCTAACAACCCCCTCCCCGGGTCCTCCAACAACCCCCACCCTCACCCCCGGGTCCCTAACAACCCCCTCCCCGGGTCCTCCAACAACCCCCCACCCTCACCCCCGGGGCCTCTAACCACCTCTCCTCCCCCTCGGGGTCCTCTAACAACCCCCAACCACCACACCCCGGGTCTCTAACAACCCAGCCCCAGCCCCTGGGTCCTCTAACCCCACCTTCCCCCACGTGTCCTCTAACAACCCTCCTCCCCCCACGGGTCCTCTAACAACCCCCTTCCCCACGGGTCCTCTAACAACCCCTTCCCCCACGGGTCCTCTAACAACCCCCTCCCCTCCCCGGGTCCTTTAACAACCCCTTCCCCCCTCGGGACCTCTAACAACCCCTTCCCCTCGGGTCCTCTAACAACCCACCCCCACCCCGGGTCCCTAACAACCCCCTCCCCTCGGATCCTCTAACAACTCCCCCACCCCCGGGTCCTCTAACAACCCCCACCCCACCCCTGGTCCTCTAACAACCCACCCCACCCTGGGTCCTCTAACAACCCCCACCCCACCCTGGGACCTCAACACCCGCCCCCCACCCGCCGACCTACTGCACATCAATTATTGCAGCGCCGAAATGTCAACAGAAAGATGCGTAGGAGTGTTTGTATATGTATGTGTATGTGTGTATGTGTATGTGTGTGTGTCTGTGACCTAATTATGCTTCCCTTTGACAGGTGTGTTTAATTATCACGGCCCGGTGCCCTTCGGCGACGCTGACTTTCGAATCTTTTCGTGAATAAAGGAAAAAAAAAAAAAAAAAAGATAAAACTCCGGCCCTGTTTTTGGGAATAATGATATGCAACAACAACTGGTTTTGTTGTATTTTGGCCGCGGTGAAGTATTGGGTACGTTTGCTAACGATTTAGATTTAGGTGCTGTTATTCTGGACTATGTTGAGGATGGGTTAAAGTTCAGTCTTGTTCCTCTCTCTCTCTCTCTCTCTCTCTCTCTCTCTCTCTCTCTCTCTCTCTCTCTGTGTGTGTTCGGAGTTGCAACAATTTCTATTATGAAATTATTCCCTCTTACCCAGCCTGACATTCCAGTCAGTTAATATTATAGGAACAAACTAACACTCTCTCTCTCTCTCTCTCTCTCTCTCTCTCTCTCTCTCTCTCTCAGAGGAATAATTCTAGCATGAAATTATACCCCCTTATACCACAGACCAGACATATTAGTCAGTGAATATTCTATGAACAAAATCGTCCTCCTTTTCTCTCTCTCTCTCTCTCTCTCTCTCTCTCTCTCTCTCTCTCTCTCTCTCTCTCAGCGGAATAATTTCTAGCCTGAAGTAATCTCCTCATACCCCAGGCCAGACATATTAGTCAGTAAATATTCTATAAACAAACTCGTGTTCTCTCTCTCTCTCTCTCTCTCTCTCTCTCTCTCTCTCTCTCTCTCTCTCTCAGTAAATATTGGCCTTCTTTACGGCCCATCCGTAATGCAGTACGCCGTCCATATCTCGCCTCTACTAGATTACATATTCCAGCCATGTCTTCCTACAATTTGTACATATTCCATTTTTACAGCCCCGGAAAACCATCGCTCTTCATAAACACCATTTGACGCTGCTAGCGCCATCTTGCAACTTGCAACGGATGCAAGAGTGCGTTGCATATTATCTCTCTCTCTCTCTCTCTCTCTCTCTCTCTCTCTCTCTCTCTCTCTCTCTCTTTGGACAAGACTGGGAATCAATATATGCAAAGTACAATGTCATTATCTATCATTCAACTTCATCTGTGTAACTTTGACATCTTCATTGTACTTTTCAACTAGTGTTATATATGTTTATATTTATTCTTAGGTATCTCTTTATTTTTATTCATTTTTCATTTTTGTTGCGTATTGTTACTATATACACACACACAAACACACACATATATATCTATGTCTATATATATATATATATATATATATATATATATATATATATATATATATATATATATATATATATATATAGAATCTACTGGTCACTATTTACCATATACACATTTCTTCACATTTCTTGCTCATGGATCTTAAGGCCTTGTAGTGACAAGCATATCGAAAAAGCGCGAAGAATTCGAAAAGTTAAGAGGGCATTGTGGCTGTTACAATTACACACACACACACACACACACACACACACACACACACACACACATATATATATATATATATATATATATATATATATATATATATATATATATATATATATATATATTCAGATGAAACGACAGTCTCTTGCTGTTCGTTGAAGAACATGAATGGCTGGAATATTTTTGGATAACTATGCCACTCCGTGATTACCTTTCAGTTCTCAAGTTGTTACCCATAAAGACAGCATAAACGACAGACAAACATGTGTCATATATATTTTCTGACGCTTATGAACACAAATATAGGCGCACACCCATACTGAATATCTTTACCGTAGATGTCTTTGTTCTCCCGATTAATTCATTCAAATATATTCATGAACCGAGGCGCCATCATTTAAAAGGCAAATATTTATTCAGTCTACCTATATAACTTTCCGTCTATTTATATTTGAAGTATTAATCAAGTTTCGTTATAGAACTATTTATTCAATTTATAAGTATTTTTCGTAATGGTTGAAATTTCATTGAAAATTACTCGGCACAGATAAAAAGATTTGAAAATACTTTAAGAGTTTTATAATTCCTAGGTCACTAATACCCACATGTGATGTGAAAAACTTAAGTATTACAAAAAATAATAAATAAAATCATTATATTTCTTATAAAAACCGATTTTCTGTAAAGTTGCAGTGAAAAACAACAAATATAGATTTATGTTCTGTTAAAACTTTTTTATTATAATTCCTGACGTCAATTCAGGTCTCGTGTCTAGGTTTGATTACAATAATAAAATGTCATTATTTTTGTCTAGTAACTGCCGATAAATATAATTTCCTTTAGTTTTCTTTTGAAATAGCTAATTTCTGTTCATCCTAATTTATCTTTACAATTTTCAATTCTTGTTTAATTCATTTTTTGGGGGGGGTTGGGGGGGGGGGAGGTAAAAAAAATAATGTCGATATTCAACTACTAAACTGAATTGAATTGAATATAGAATTTAGGCCAAAGGCCAAGCACTGGGACCTATGAGATCATTCAGTGCTGAAACGGAATTTGACGGTAAAAGGTTTGAAAGGTGTAACAGGAGGAAATCCATTGTTAGGAGAGGGTGGAAAGTGAGATGGAAGAGAATATGGAAGGAGGTACAGTAAAAGAATATGTTCAAGTCCTTGTTCCTAAGATATTAGTGAAATTGAAACCTTTATCTACAGGCATCTCATCTCCGTAGGCTGTCCTGGTCCAGAGGTCCCCACCAGTCATTTTACACCCTATTAGTACCTTACAATGAACCATTTTGACATAAGATTAATCTACACCGACAAATTATCGAGCCTCAAACACTGACATAAATAATCTTACAAAGTAAAAAAAAA
The DNA here is from genome assembly GCF_040412425.1 of Macrobrachium rosenbergii. Classification (NCBI taxonomy): domain Eukaryota; kingdom Metazoa; phylum Arthropoda; class Malacostraca; order Decapoda; family Palaemonidae; genus Macrobrachium; species Macrobrachium rosenbergii. Next base: position 1,380,145 of record NC_089750.1, on the reverse strand, counting down.
AATATCAATACTTTATCACGTAAGAATTAGCCCCGTATCCCAAAGTCATAAATTCCTCACGCGGAATTGAATTCCGCGCGGAAATGATCCGAGGAAAAAGCCATTAGGGAACGCGCGCTCAAGTTGCTTCTTTGAATGTCGAAGGAGATTAAAGCTCCTTCAAGGGAATTTTTTTCTTTCCCTCCCGAGGAAGATTTATCCTTTCAGACGCCTGCAGGAGACTCGAAGGACATCTGTTCCTCCAATCTCCTCCGGGAGAAGTTCTGGAGATGTAGCCTCCTCCTCCTCCTTCTCCCGATACTCTGTGATTGATGGCTGTCCTTAGCTACACGCGAGTGGCACTTGGAAAGTTTACGCTTGGCTCTCTCTCTCTCTCTCTCTCTCTCTCTCTCTCTCTGCTTTCTTTTTAAATTTCAGTTGGGTCTTGGAACAGAAGGTATGAATATATAGTGGCTTGAATTATCTGAAAGTTACAAGGCGTGACATGAGATAGTTCCCATTGCCTTTACGCTCTCTCTCTCTCTCTCTCCTTTTTTACATTGGAACAAACGTAGGAATACAGTATATGTTAACTTAATGGTCTGAAAGCTACAATGTATGATCTAAGATATTTCCCATTACCTTTACTTTTCTCTCTCTCTCTCTCTCTCTCTCTCTCTCTCTCTCTCTCTCTCTCTCTCTCTCTCTCTCTCTCTCTCTCTCTGGTTTTTAAATTTAAATAAGGTGTTGGAACAAAAGGTATGAATATATAGTAGCTTCAATTATCTGAAAGCTACAATGCATGATTTAAGATAGTTCCCATTAACCTTTTCTCTCTCTCTCTGTCTCTCTCTCTCTCTCTCTCTCTCTCTCCTTTTTACATTGGAACAAAACGTAACAACATATAACTTAAATGGTCTGAAAACTACAATGCATGACTTCTGATGTTTCTCAATTTCTTTAATCTCTCTCTCTCTCTGTCTCTCTCTCTCTCTCTCTCTCTCTCTCTCTCTCTCTCTCTCTCTCTCAAAGCAAAGAATCAATCATACCGAAAATATTCCACTTTAAAATACAAGCTAACAATTGGTGGGAAAGTCTGAAATAAAAAATAAAAAAATTTTAGAATACAGTCAGTCCTTATTAATGATTTCTTCGTATCATAATATTCATTGTAAAATATGAATGAAAAAGGTAATTTTAACCAAAATAGTTTCTACAATGCATAATTTTTTTAGTTTCATAAGTATAAGAATGTTTATTACATACTTTGTTTTGTTAGTTTTAAATAAAAAAATTTGAAACTATATAAAAATAAAAAAATAATAGTCTATACCTTGTTTTCTATTATGTTTTAAAAATTTCCATAAGAATAAGAATGTTTGTAGTTAATGATTACACTATTTTTTATGAGTCTTCTAATATAGAAAAAGATTTTGAAACTATATAAATATAAATACCTTGTTTTCCATTCTATTTTAAAAATTTTCCTAAGAATAAGAATGTGTGTAGCGAGCGATTACACTATTATTTTGTGAGTTTTCTAATACAGAAAAAGCTTTTGAAACGATATAAAAAAACAATAATCTTCTACCATGTTTATTTATCTTGTATTTATTCTAATATCTCATAATTAGTGATTTTTCCTAAATCTCCTTTAATTGAGAAACAGAAATTAGTCTTTACATCATCCCAAGGACAAATACTTTCCCAGGCCTGAAACTCAATAGTTCAGCAAAGTTCGTCTTCCCAAAATCATTTTTGAGAAGCTCCTAAATCATCACTGAATTTGGTGTTAATTGTTCGTTGATATTATTGCAGATTACGTTGGAATAAATTTGTTAATTACTTTTTTTCATATAGTAAGGGTAATGGGAAATATCTGAATTCATGCATTGTAATTTTCAGACCACTTAAGCTACGATATATTTCTACGTTTTGTTCCAACACCCCACTGATATTTAAAATGGAGAGAGAGAGAGAGAGAGAGAGAGAGAGAGAGAGAGAGAGAGAGAGAGAGAGAGAAGTTAATGTGACTTATCTTGTCATGCATCATAGTTTTCAGACCACTCAAGATAAAACATATTCCTACGTTTTGTTCCAACACCTTACTGATATTTAAAATGGGGAGAGAGAGAGAGAGAGAGAGAGAGAGAGAGAGAGAGAGAGAGAGAGAGAGAGAGAGAGAGAGAGAGTGTAAATGTAATGGGAAATATCTGAAGTCATGCAGTGTGAAGCCACGATATATTCCTACGCTTTGTTCCAACACCCTGCTAAATTATAAAAAGAAAAGAGAGAGAGAGAGAGAGAGAGAGAGAGAGAGAGAGAGAGAGACTCGTGCATCCATCCGTTGCAAGTTGCAAGATGGCGCTAGCAGCGTCAAATGGTGTTTATGAGGAACGATGGTTTTCCAGGGCTGTAAAAATGGAATGTGTGTACATATTGTAGAAAGACACGCCTGGAATATGTAATTTAGTAGAGGCGAGATATGGACGGCCTGCTGCATTACGGATGGGCCGTAAAGAAGGCCAATATTTACTGAGAGAGAGAGAGAGAGAGAGAGAGAGAGAGAGAGAGGAGATGAAACGAGTTTGTTCATAGAATACTTACTGCCTTGTAAACGTCTGATATGTTGGGCTGAGTAAAATGGATTAATTTCACGCTAGAAATTGCTGCAATATTTCCTCTGACAAAGAGAGAGAGAGAGAGAGAGAGAGAGAGAGAGAGAGAGAGAGAGAGAGAGAGAGAGAGAGAGAGAGAGAGGACACGACTTTGTTCGTAGAATGTTTACTGACTGGAATGTCAGAGTGAGTAAGAGGGGATGATTTCGTGCTAGGAATTGTTGCAAAGTGCCTGCTGAGAGAGAGAGAGAGAGAGAGAGAGAGAGAGAGAGAGAGAGAGAGAGAGAGAGAGAGAGAGAGAAAATGCTTGTAGAATATAGATAGGGTTCTAATTAACTTATTCTTCGGTACAGTGATTTTTTAATTAGTTTACCATGTTAAACTGTGGAATCCTGACTCCAAAAGAATTTAGTACATCGTCTGCTATACAACTAGACGCAGCCTCAGATTTTTTCTTTCTATTTATATCGAAAAATTTAGCGCATGCTTTGACACTTCTTACAAATGGGACATGCCAACAGTTAGAAAATTAAATAAATAAACAATTCGGACCATAACAGTCAACTAGAAATAATGAAAAACGCAATAAGTTTGAATCCAAATACAAATCTTTTACCATTGTTAGAAGGAACTCTTTTGCAAAAGTTCCATAAAGAGGCAAGATAGAAACGAAGATCGACCTTTGGAACTGGAGTGGAATGTAGAATTTAGGCCAAAGGCCAAGCACTGGGATCTGTGAGGTCATTCAGCGCTGTAAGGAAAATTGACAGTAAAAGGTTTGAAAGGTGTAACAGGAGGAAAACCTCTCAGTTGCACTATGAAGCAATTGTTAGGAGAGTGA
>NC_089750.1:1336707-1371707 GCF_040412425.1 Macrobrachium rosenbergii | reverse complement strand
CGTCCCAACGGCAAATCCCAATTCAAAATCGCAGATGACACCAGGCGCCTTCATTTCCGCCCTCTCTCTCTCTCTCTCTCTCTCTCTCTCTCTCTCTCTCTCTCTCTCTCTCTCTCAGGACACTTCAGCGATATTCAGCTACCGTGAGAGGCGATACTTCAGCTTCAGCTATGCCTCCATCTCGTCTATATTAAAGAAAAGAGGCGGAAATGAGTCCGCTTCCTCATCAGGGATCGCTACTCCGTCCCACTGAATTCAGCGGTAAATCGCAAATCGCTGACGGCGGCGCCGACGACGACGACGACGGAGGGATTCCGGTCCAAAGGGCCGAAAAGAGAGAGAGAGAGAGAGAGAGAGAGAGAGAGAGAGAGAGAGAGAGAGAGAGAGTAGACGGAGAGTCGGTTATCATTGTCCTCTAATGGGTTTTCCGAGCGGTTTATGAAGCCGGAGAAACGTTGAGGGAATATTCGTGTTATCTGCTGGAAACGTTTCAGTTTTCTGAAAAGAAAACTTACTGTGCCGGCTTTGTCTGTCCGTCCGCACCTTTTCCGTCCGCGCTTTTTCTCTCCACCCTCAGATCTTAAAAACTGCCGAGGCTAGAGGGCTGCAAATTGGCATGTTGACCGTCCACCCTCCAATCATCAAACATACCAAATTGCAGCCCTCTAGCCTCAGTAGTTTTTATTTTATTTAAGGTTAAAGTTAGGGATAATCGTGCTTCTGGCAACGATATAGGCCAGGCAACCACCGGGCCGTAGTTAAAGTTTCATGGGCCGCAGCTCATACAGCATTATACCGAGACCACCGAAAGATAGATCTATTTTCGGTAGCCTGGATTATACGATGTACAGAAAACTCGATTGCGCCGAAGAAACTTCGGCGCATATTTTACTTTTTTTTATTTAATTGACAAGAATGGAGAAACGTTCATTATACTTAATCATTTCCTTTCTGATAACTGATCTCTTCTTTCAGTATTCTTTCATCTTCTGTTATTCATTTTACAGTTTGCATATGGTTCATCTTCTGAATAATAATAATAATAATAATAATAATAATAATAAATATTTAGGCCAATGACCGAGCACCGGAACCTATAAGGTCATTCAGCGCTGAAAGGAAATTGAGAGAAAAGGAGGTTTGAAAGGTGTAACAGTAAGAAAAACTTTGCAGTCGCACTATGAAACAACTGTTAGGAGAGGGTGGAATGTAAGATTGAAGAAAGAGAATATGAGCGGAAGTATAGTAAAACGAATGAAAGGGGTTGCAGCTAGGGTCCTATCGAGGGGGCGCTGCAAAAACCTTAAATAATGCCTACAGTGCACCGCGTGAGGTGCACTGATGATACTAACCCCCAACGAGGAACAATAATTATAATTATAATTATATTAATAAAAATTAAAATAATAATAATAATAATAAATTATTATTGTTATTGTTGTTATACCTAATGAACAAATAAATTGGGAATACTTACTGAGGAAAATCATAATTCATCTAATGTCCATTATATCTAGTGAAAAAAATTCTTAATTTTCTTTGTAATAAAGACATATATTATAAGTTATCGATACAAAAACTATTAAGAAATGAAAATCAAATGAGGATTCCAGAATTTAAAATTATCGTACATCATTTACGGACAACTCAAAATTCACAATCTATTCACAATATGATAATCGCATAATTCGATCTCTGCTTCTACAGTGAAAGGCAAACAATTATGGCTACATAACGAAAATTACTACTTTCTACGTAAATATGAAACGAAATAATCAGATGGTCGTTTGACAGAACTGAACACGGAAAAGATTTCCCGGCGACCAGAATGTCAATTATGGCAACACCGGGATAAGAGCATAACGATGTAGTTTGCCTAATTATGCTGGCCTCCGATGACCGGAAGCGTGGCTGAATGATTTACTTCTAATTAAGCCTGACGTTTCGTCAGGATTGGTCCTTCCTTGCCCAAAGGGGTTGCCCATGAGTTGGGTAAGGATTAGAAGGGATTCGTCAGAACGGGTCCTTCCTTGCCCAAGGTGTTGCCCACGAGTTGGGTAAGGATTAAAAGGGATTAACAGGCCTAGTGTGGACCGAGTTTGGATGAATTGAATTGAGTATAGAATTTAGGCCAAAGGCTAGGCACTGGGACCTTTGAGGTCATTCAGCACTGAAACGGAAATTGAGAGCAAATGGTTTGAAAGGTTTAACAGGAGGAATCAATTGTTAGGAGAGGGTTGAGGAAATTAAGATGGATGAAGGAATATGAAAGGAGGTACAGTAAAAGGAACGATAGGGGTTGCAACCAGGAGCTGAAGGCGCTGACGGCACTAACCCCCACGGCATGGATGAAGGGAAAGCTGCTTACCTATTTAGGTTACCCATTAGGTTGCTAAAGGGATTATTGTTCAATTAAAAAATTAATAAAGCAACAAATTTTTTCTAACAGTTTACATTAGATATAAAATTTATTTAATAAGCAAACGGACGTTAAATCAGTCAATTTTATCTGCACATATATTACCTACCTTCATCAAATTTACAACAAAATAATTCTCAATAAAATTTCCACAACAAAATTTATTGCTTGCAACAAAATGTATCGCTTGTAACAATTCCTAAACGCAAGCAAACTAAAACATCAGTCAATCATCCGGCGATAATATTTTCGAATATTCTGTAATTACAGGCTGAAATCATTCTTAATAACCCCTTTAACACATCGGTGTAATTCGGCCGTAATTACGAGCATAAATCAGGGTTAAGTAGGCGTGAATGCTCGCATTAATATCGGTTAGCCACGTGACGAATTCGAGGTTCGAATTTTCATCTGGTGGACCTAAAAAGTTCGTGCGTGACACCATTGGGTTTTTTGAATGTCTAGACTGGAATTTATCATCATATCCCAATTTCATTCATTTCATTTCGCTGGATCATTTCAGCGAGAAATGATTTCCCATGAATGTCACTCGAACAGAAATTGGAATATAAAATTTAGGCCAAAGGATTTTCTCTTGCAACTTAATGGGTACTGTGAGGTCACTCAGCACTAAAAGGAATATAGTGAGTAACAAGGTTTGAAAAGGCGTAACAGGAGTAAAGCCTCGAGGTTACACTGTGGAACAATTATTGAGAGAGAATTGACAGCAATACCCTCTACTGGGCTCAAACATGGAAAAAATCTAAATGAATAAAATAGTCACATTTTCTTCATAACAGCTACATAAAATTCACAATCGGAACTAAATTCATCTTGGCAACTTTGTCACCAAATAGCACTTTAATCTGGAAGTGTTCTTGACTAGGTATTATTGTAAGGCTACTTTCAAACCAATTTTGACAAACTATTCATAAGAAGATTACAGCAAACGAGACAATCATATTCGGGAGGAAATGAAAATCACAGAGTTCTCAAGACAACATTTTTTATTTAGCTGCAAGGACTTTCTAGTGCGATCCAATATCCGGGGCAATGGTTGTCCAGGAACACACACACACACACACACTCTCTCTCTCTCTCTCTCTCTCTCTCTCTCTCTCTCTCTCTCTTAGGGAAAGGAATAATCTCTCTCTCTCTCTCTCTCTCTCTACTATGGTAATGGAAAACGATGTTGTAAAAACGGTAGTTATATTGCAAATTTTCTCTTTAACGTAACGAGAAATGTACAGTAGTTAAATTGCACAATTCTCTCTCTCTCTCTCTCTCAGGTAAGTGGAACGGCAATAACACTATGAAAACGGTTCAGTTATAATCCGTTCCCTCTCTCCACTAAGATAATGAAAAATATAAAGTTATAAAAACGGTACAAATTATATTGCATGATTTGTATGATTCTCTTGCAACTTAACGAGAAAAAGCTATATTGCATGATCCTCTCTCCGTGAATAACAAAACCAGCAGTCTCACTTGGGTTCCAATGGAAAATGAACAGATCTTATTCACATTACTATTTGGGAGTCACTTCGCAAAGCAGCCCGCTCACTAACTTTACAGTATACTATTAATAGCCCTGTGAATTATCTTACGCCTTATTATATGTAAAGTCCTTGCTACATATCGGACTAGGTCACTTACAAAATCCACTCGGTTCTAAGGAAATTGTTTTCGCAGGTGACAAAAGTTCATAGTAGCATATGGAGGTTAGGGACCTAGGGTTACACCGATGTCTGGATCACCTTTTAAAATACGTCAGAACAATTCTGCCCTAATATGGAAGGCTGCATATCTGCAAATATACGAAATTAAGGAAAACGGTAGATACTGCGTTTACCGTTTGCCTTACTAATTTTACAGAGTGCAAAATGGGACCCCCTAAATACTTGTGGAAAGCACTGAAGAATCATTCTCAAACTGCAGTAACTTCCGTATTTTCCGCTGGACGAGCCCAATATGTGGCATATCTGTTTCGAAATTCCACAAATACTGCAGTTTTCCATTTTATGGCAGAATTGTGTTCTTGAGGGTTCATTAGGGATTTGCGTTATGTTACTTTTTCGGAGCATTTTTTTTCTTGCCGATAATAGTTTAGTTCATAATTACTAACTCATTCACAGCTAAATTACGCAACTGCTCAACCCTTCAACCAACCTTGAAACTAGGTTGCGTGAATACTAAGCAATGTAAGGAATCACTAAATTCTTCCTTGGCAGGGCAGTGCCGTCAGTGCATCTCATGCTGTGCACCCTAGGCATTGCTGAAGGTTCTTTGCTGCAACCCCCTTTCGTTCCTTTTACTGTACGTACTTCCATATTCTCTTCCATCTTACTTTCCAACCCCGCCTAGCAGTTGATTCATAGGGCAACTAGCTTGAGGTTTTCCTCCTGTCACACCTTTCAAACCTTTTCTGTCATTTCCGTCCTTGCATGACCTCATAGGGCCCAGTCCTTGCCTTCGGCCTAAATTCTACATTCAATTCAGTTGGGTTACTTTCAACTGAATACTTAAAAGCGCAGAAAAACCATTTTGTTTGCAATGTATAAATTTTAATGAACTGAGGCCTTCCATGCATTATTGCCTTTTTCATAGCATAATCTTTATCTGGTTGTCGATAAAAACACCTTTGAAGGAAAAATATCAGCTGACCAACTCCAGCTACAGCAGTAATGGGTAACACCACACCTAGACAGAATGAGACTACTGACCCATCTAGTAGTTTACTACGAATATGGCCACTTTGCCAACGGCCACTCTTTGCCAACGGCCACTCTTTGCCAACGGCCACTCTTTGCCAACGGCCACTCTTTGCCAACGGCCACTCTTTGCCAACGGCCACTCTTTGCCAACGGCCACTCTTTGCCAACGGCCACTCTTTGCCAAGAAGTTTCATGCAGCAATTTCATTACAAGAATTCAATTGAAAAAGGATATTACATTGTGATTATTGATTGTGATTATTGATTCACCGTTATTAATATAAAGTCCATAAATAAGCTTGAGTTTAAAAATTGAACTTTAAATCAAAGACATTACATTATGTGACATTCAGCATTAATATAAATTTAAACAGTCCATAAATAACTTTTAGGCAGTGTTAAGCTTGGAAAGTTTAAAAATTGAACAGGAAGTTAAAATTCCAGTACCACTATAAATAGAATGCAGTTTTAGAGAACTCTTAAATGGTTTTCCATTTCAATAAACCAGCTTCTTTAAGCTTCCATATGCTAACCATAAGAACAGAGTTTATGAGAGTCAAAATAAAACTGAATGGATTTGTGTTTATTTTATTTTACAGCATATCAAAGGTGCATCATGTAGCTTGGTTATCCTGTAGTTTAACCTCTGCCTTAAACTATCAAACTTTCAGATCTTTGGGGCATCAAGTACCATCTTCCAGCAAGTCCAACAGATGTATGGAATCTTAATTTTAGTTCCTCATTCAGCCTAATACTTCTGCCCCATTAACTGTATTATCCAGTCACGACCACCGAACCTGTAAATAGCGTTAACGTACTATGAACCCATTCACAAAAAGAGAATTTGAAGGTGAAATTGAACCAATAAGGTATAAAGTAGCAAAAACAGAACTTTAATGAAAATCCCCCATTTCAACTGTAATTTTCTCTAAGGGGGGAAAATCTGAAAAGAGTAGACTGACAGCAATGGGCTTGTGTTTGTTTACAAAGATTGTAAATATTAAAAAATTAGCAATTTTGTACCACAATTAGCAGCACTTTCCACGGGCCACCTACCCTGTACCTTTTGTACTTTAATAAAAATTAAAATATAAACATTAAAATATATAAACACTAAAAACAATGAATAATTAAAACCAATGCAAAGTTGAATAAAAAAATAAAATTTGTTGAAACAAAAGTAAACTAAAATAAGTTTAAGGGAATTCCACAAAGATCAAATCCAATGGCAATATTAAGGCCCATGTAGGTAAGATTAGGTTAGGTTAGGCTGTATTATGTAAGTGAAGGGAGTCATTGGAGAGGCAATCCCCGGCCGAGTTAGGGTATTTTGACTTTACAAACTATTAGGTTAGGATGTTTTCAGTTTGTTAGACATGTTTATATTTAAATACCATTTTAGTCAGGTGAGGTTAGTTAAATTGCCTATAGTTATCCGAGCTTAGTAATTCCATCCACAAAAAAACGCGGGCCTACCTAAGAATCCCCACCCTTGTGCTAACAAAAACTAGTCTGTCAGCGGGAAAAATAAATGTTTGTGAACATCGATTAATCAGGAAAATCTTATTTTCTAACTTATTAGGAACAGGAAGCAAAAATAAACGCTTTAAATATTAAGACTTCAATTTAAACACTAGACATCCTCTCACCTCTAGAAACTATTTTGGCTAACTTTGTACCTAAACATCCACCATCCTTCTCACATACTGACCTATACTTTAACAATTTAAACCACATTTTTGCTTCAATATCGTCGATGCTTTTATACTTTCCATCCTTTTATCCCTGCTTACTAACCACAACACTTCAGCACCAATGCCACCAAATTTTAACTAGTACTTCACTCATCATTCAAACTTTACTTCCATAAAGGAGAATTAGCTTATCAATCCACCATGCAAACCAGATTTGGCTTCATTACAGTCTTCCTCTTACAAACCTGCATGCTTACTTTTCAAGCATCGTATGTGAAGTCTTACTTTACAGTCGTCCACTGTCTTCACTCAAGCACCAGTTGAGAACTAACCAGTCTACCACCAAATATACATCACAAACATTTCTCCAGTTACCAGGGTTCCAGTTATCCTCAACTGATCAAAAACTTTTCAGCTTTTTACTTCATACTTTCACCAGATTCTGCAGCTTCTCAGCACAGCCATGACGCAAACAGCCATGACGCAAACAGCCATGACGCAAACAGCCATGACGCAAACAGCCATGACGCAAACAGCCATGACGCAAACAGCCATGACGCAAACAGCCACTTTCTTGCACCTACACCCATCTTTCACCTGGGCCTAGCTTCCATTCTAAATTCCCACCTGACGCAAACAGCCATGACGCAAACAGCCATGACGCAAACAGCCATGACGCAAACAGCCATGACGCAAACAGCCATGACGCAAACAGCCATGACGCAAACAGCCACTCTTATTCTTGCACCTACACCCATCTTTCACCTGACCTAACTTCCATTCTAAGATTCCCACCTGAAAAGGAAGTCAGAATTAGTAGAAACCTCCAATGAACTGCACAGTAGGCTTCAAACGCCTACTGTGCAATCCATTGGAGTACCTCCACCTCTTCAGGGGCGGCCCCTAAAGGGGTGACCCCCACCCCTTCAGGGGCCCCCCCTCAAGGGGTGGAGGTAAAAAAAAATTGGTATTTGATTAAAGTGAAATCAAATTACCATAACAATAAAACCAAAGAAATTTAAGAGCGAGATTGCAATTAACTAAGAAAATTTTCCTCATAGGCAATGCATTAAGGGAAAATTAAGTTATCAATGGGGACTAAAAACGTTTACTTTAAATTTTCATTTAATCTTTATGAAAAATTAAATACAATTAAGGTACTTTATACTTTACATTAAGCTATAATTATAACTATAAATGGGGGATATTTTTTACTAGTTATACTAAATTATATTGAGCTTTAAATATAAACGGGGGATATTCTATACTAGTTATATTAATCTATGGGAAATTAGGCATTAAGCTATACAAGACTAAAAAATATGGATAAAATCTAAAGCTATTTAGCAGTTATGTTTTCTTATGCTGAACTACTGAAAAACTTAGACCAAATACAATAAAAATTAAATATATTCGCGAATATGTTTTACTGAGGTTTTTGAAGAAAAAAAAATATGCACAAAAATAAGGATGCAATCTAGATATTAATTCGCAAAAACGGCACAACAATTATGCCAACATGGAAAGTGAAATATCACTAAGTTTTAATAAAATAAAATACACAATACAAAAATGAAAAATTAAAAAATTCTTCAAAAGACATATCCCCGTGAATACGCAAATAAGGGCAATTTAATTTTAAACCTAAAAAATCAACGTCACATGGACTTTAAATATTAAACTCCAAATTCTTTGGACTTCAAAACACCAAAATTCAAAACCCAAAAACAATTTAACGTTACGTGAACTTCAATCACCAAATTATTTGATAGTCAAAACACCACTTAACGCTACATGGACTTCAATCACCAAATTCAAAACCAAAACCATTCAACGTCACATTGACTACACCAGATTTTGAAACAAACTTCACTTAAAGTTATATAGACTATAGAAAAAACTCACATGGGCTTCAAACAATCTAAACCAAAAAAATCATTTAGCGTTACATAGACTTCCAACACAAAATATTTCAAAACTAAAAACTCACTTAACGTAACATGGACTTCGTTAAAACTAAAAATCATCGTTACATGAACTTCAAACAATGTGAAAAAATCATTTACGTTACATGGACTTCAAACATCAATTTAAGACTAAATTTAACGTTACATTGACTTTAAATCTCCAAATAATTAAAAACAAATACCACTTAACGTTAAATAATCGCCCAATAATTAAAACGCTTAACGTTACATGGACTTCAAACAAATTTGAAAACTTCATTTAAAGTCATGGACTTCAAACATTTGAAACTACAAACAAATTTGGAAACAAAAAAATCACTTAACGTTCCATGGACTTTTAAACATTAAAACAAATTTACCGTTACATGGACTTCCAACAAAATTTAAAATTAAAAAACCCTGTAACGTTACATGACCTTCAAACAAATCTAAAACTAAAAATTTATTTAAAGTCACAGCCACTTCAAAATATGAAAAATACAGTTAAGAAGGAACTCTTAACACTCACCAGAACTCACATTCTGTCGTCTTATAACCAGCTCTTGCTTGCCCAGATCTTGGTCAGATTGAAAGCAAAAGACACATTCAACGATTTTGTTCACAAGCAAGTCAGCAGGACTGAACCCCAGTGCACGCGGATATCGAAACAGTTAACAAGCACTACTGCAGTAATCAACTCTTCGGAGAAAACTAAATTCAACACCACAAGCACTTTGCAAGCAAAGGTACCCCACTCCGATGCCCACTCAGTCTTCGGCTGCAACCGGCTCTGTCTGAAGAAAATTTTCTTTGTGACGTCACTAAGCAAGGACAACGAAGCTAGTGGCTTTTCACAGGAAGGCTCCCGTCTTCCTGAATCTAGTTACCAGGAGTTACCAGAATTCGCAATTTAGTAGATCTTTGTATATTCACAAGAATCTAAAGCCGAAAAGGAACTTGAGTATTTACAAATATCTTTAGAAGTATAGTTTTTTTAATGCCTTTATCTGTACTGGATCAACACCACCTATTGAAACATAATTCAATATTTACAATAGTGGATATTTGTATATTCAGAAGACTCAACCAAAAAATGCTTGTATTTACAAATGTCTTTCAAAGTATATATTTTTTTATTGATTTTCTCTTCTCGGGATTAACTACGCGAACTATTGAAAACATAATTCAATATTTAAAAAAAAATGCTATTCTCTCCAAAAGTCGTGATATTTTGGAATTACCAGAATTCACACTTCAGTAGCAATAAAAAAAAATACTTGTATTTACAAATATCCTTAAAAGTTTGTTTTTTATCGTTTCTATCTACAGTGGATTACCAACGCCATCTATTGAAAAAATAACTCACTGTTAACAATAAAAAATATACAAATTGTGTGGAATATAATCCGAAATAGTAATTTTAGTTTTCTGTTACAGAAAACTACTGTCTCGGCTTTGTCTATCCGTCCTGTCCACACTTTTTTTCTGTCACTTTTTCTGTCCGCACTTTTTCTGTCAGCCCTCACATCTTAAAAACTACTGAGGCTAGAGAGTTGCAAATCAGTATGTTGATCAACCACGCTCCAAACATCAAACATACGAAATTGCAGCCCTCTAGCCTTGTAGTTTTTATTTTATTTAAGATTAAAGTTAGCCATAATCGTGCTTCTGGCAACGGTATAGGATAGAACACCAACTAGCCGTGGTTGAAGTTTCATGTGTCGCGGCTCATACAGCATTATACCGAGACCACCGAAAGATAGGTTTATTTTCGGTGGCCTTGATTATACGGTGTAGCAGCTGTACAGAAAACTCGATTGCGCCGAAGAAACTTCGGCGCACATTTTACTTGTGTAATATTTTCTACTCTCCAAAGGTCGTAATATTCTATTTTAAGTCTAACACGGTACATAATTGGGTATATGAGCGATAAAACCGTGAGGAAATTGTGACTGAACATAAATGACACTAAAGAGGAAACTGTCGCTATTGAACTGGCTTACCAGTTCCCATCAAAAGCGTCAGATAATTTCCCCTGCGATATTTCACCGTATTTCGAATTAACCACGAAGGGATTAGCCGAGAGGCTTGTATGCAAATTTTAATTATCACGTGTATGTGTGTATATGTATAGCCTATATATATATATATATATATATATATATATATATATATATATATAATGTAGAATCTACTATATATAATGTCACTTTTTACCAGATACATATGTAATTATAATAGCCATAATGACCTCTTAACTTTCTCGAATTCTTCGCGCTTTTTGGATACGCTTGTCATTACAAAGCCTTAAGATCCAAGTGCAAGAAATATGAAGAAATTCTGATGTGCGGTATCGGGAAACGAACCCTGGTCCGCTAATCAGAACGGAAGTCATCATTTGAATATATATATATATATATATATATATATATATATATATATATATATATATATATATATATATATATATATATATATATATATATATATATATATATATATATATATATATATATATATATAATATATAAAGGACAATAGAATAAGCGAAAGGCAATTCTTTGTTGGCCCCCAAAAGTTGGCTGATAAAAATGAAAGTTCGCATCTTCGAAAACGCGATGATTTTAGAAAATGATGACGTCACGACATACCAAAGGCCCAGAGAAATACTGAACAAATTTTAGCAAAATCAAGAGTAATCTCGGGGAGGAAAGAGGCTGCTCTCTCTATTATGACAACTTAATTGATGCTTTGAAAGAGGCAAAGCACTGAAAGCCTGACCAAAAGAAAGATGCTTTGTTATAAAAACGATTTTTATATACAAGTTTTCAATTCCGCTTTTGTTTTGACCCGTTGAGTCGACACAGTGACTTTTTTTTTTTTATCCGATCAAGGGATGGAATCCATTCCGTTTCAAAGTTGATGAGTGTTTGGTAGTACTGTTTGTTTTGCTAATTGGAATTAAATTACTCGGTTTATTTGTTATATTTTCCTTTTTAAATTTGTACGCTGGATAACCAGTCAGAATTCAATGCTATTTAAGATCGATATCATATTTAATATGAATAAAATTATGAGTTATATATGTAATATATATACATTGTATATATATATATGTATATATGTATGTATGTATGTATGTATGTATATATATATATATATATATATATATATATATATATATATATATATATATATATATATATATAGAGAGAGAGAGAGAGAGAGAGAGAGAGAGAGAGAGAGAGAGAGAGAGAGAGAGAGAGAGATATATATGTATTGTATATGTATTTATATATATATATATATATATATATATATATATATATATATATATATATATATATATATATAGAGAGAGAGAGAGAGAGAGAGAGAGAGAGAGAGAGAGAGAGAGAGAGAGAGAGAGAGAGAGAGAGAGAGAGAGAACAAAATACTTTGAATATGAACAGCGCAATGCACTGGTGAACTCGGGGCAGGCTTTCAACTACAGAGAGAGAGAGAGAGAGAGAGAGAGAGAGAGAGAGAGAGAGAGAGAGAGAGAGAGAGAGAGAATGTCAGAAATAAAGCAAAAATACTCAGAAACAAACAGCGCAATGCACAAGACAAAAAGCAACGCCAAGGTCCCACAACCCATCATGCGTCACCCCGATGAAGGTTTAAGTCAAATTCTTTCCCAGGCGGTAATTCCCACCTTCCGCGTCTGCGAGCCGCCTCATTGCCGCGAATTGGAGCCTTTGAGGGCTCACTGTAAGCGAGAAATAGAGTGCACAAGCCGTGACGGAGGTGTTACCTAATGCCCGGGTAAGCTGCGGAAATCGCTGACATTTTCTCCCAAATTATCGCGGCCCTGCTGGAGACGTAATCCACGCCACACATTCTTCATTGCACGTTGCTTGTTAATTGAGAGTTTCAGAAGTAACTTCGTAATGTTAAAGTATGTTTCATGAGGTGTAAAATCGTAATCTACGGTCAAATCTTGGTCGTACCTGACTTGAGTTATTGTGAATGGATCTCTGGGGCTCTGGTTCTGAGTTATTTGTTAATTGAGAGGTACAGAAGTAATGTCAGGCGTGGGCCTATAATATTATCGTGTTTTATGAGGTGCAAATTGACCTAAGGAAGGGTCAGTAAGTAAAGAAAGCAAGTGATTTGAGCATGGCCGAATCTACTAATTAACGCCTGTAGTTTCTGTTGATAATAATAATAATAATAATAATAATAATAATAATAATAATAATAATAATAATAATAATAATAATAATAATAATAAAAATTATTATTATTATTATTATTATTATTATTATTATTATTATTATTATTATTATTATTATTATTATTCAGAAGCGAACCCTATTCGTATGGAACAAGACAACGAAGGGCGTCACTGACTTGAAAATCAAGCTTCCAAAGAATATTCTGGTGTCCATTCGAAAGGAATAATAGAAGATAAAGAGAAATACAGAAAGAGGAGATCAATCATTAAAAGAACAGATAAATCAACAAATTTATTTAATCATTTATAAATAAATAATCAAATAAAAATGTAGGTAAATTCTCAAAATACGAGGATAATTGTATTAGGGTGATATTTGATCATTCAGAAAGAGAAACATAAAAAAAAATAATGATAAAAAATAGCAGTACTTAAACATTACAAGCATAATCTGTGTGGAAAAAATGATTGAGAAATTTTCCACATACTGCCAACCAGTTTGCATTGTAATTGCATATAGATACAGTATATATTTATTTATGCCGATTATCAAAGAACTGTCTTCCATCTGATGGTTTTGTCTTACAAAAGTTTAAGTACAATTTGTAATTTAATGAAATATATATAAAATCAAGTTTATATTTACAATAATATGTATATTTACACATGTATACATATAATAATAATAATAACAACAATAATAATAATAATAATAATAATAATAATAATAATAATAATAATAATAATAATTTTGTATAAGGTCCACAATAATATATCAATAGAGTATGAGACTTTATTGTGGACCTTATACAAAATTACTCCTGTTCTCGTCATTGAGAGTTCTACATAATAATAATAATAATAATAATAATAATAATAATAATAATAATAATAATAATAATAATAATAATAATAATAAAGAAAAAAGATTCCAGGTCGAGAGAACAAGCAATCAGGAAATAAACTACATTTAAAAAAATATATTTCTTTTAGGAATTATGACGTCACAGCCAGCAAACGTAGAAGCAAAATCATTCCTCAGGAACTGAGCAATCTTGAGGGAGAGAGAGAGAGAGAGAGAGAGAGAGAGAGAGAGAGAGAGAGAGAGAAACTTAATTGGTGCTCCTGAGGAAGCAAAAGCACCACTGAAAAAGTCCCACAAAAGAATGATGTTATTTTCTTGCAAACAATTTTTATATCTTCCAGTTTTTTTTTTTTTTTTTTTTTGCACCTTTGTTTTTCAGACGAGTCGACAAAATAGCTTTGTTTTTTCCCCCTCCCAGTCGTGGGATGGATCCCATTCCATCTCGGTTTATGAGTGGTTGATGGCGTTGTTTGTTTTGCTAATGGAAATTGCATTTCTCCGTTTTTATATGTTTATTTTTTTTTCCTCTTGCACTGCTTGCTTGCATGCAACGCGGGCAGGAAGGAAGACGTTGCATCCAGGAGTCATATTTAAGATCCAGATGGCTTGTGCTTTAATTGCACCTGTCAATAATCTTTTCGGTATAACATTTGATAATTCTCTAGCTTATAATTATGTATTTGTATATATATGTATATATATATATATATATATATATATATATATATATATATATATATATATATATATATATATATAATGAATATATAATATGAAACCATATTAAAATATATATATATATTTATATAATATATATATTACATTATAATAATAAATGAAACCAATTAAAACAGTATTTGATTTTCAAGTCACATTACATTACATAACTTCAGTGAAGATTTGACTAACCTCCATTAAACCTGATAACGCTTAATAACTCAATTTTAATGACGCAAAGGGCAAAAAGAATTGATATAAAATGTTTGCTTCAAGCTGTTGCTTATTCCACAAGTCTTCGTTAAAGAACGTGTTGGCAAAATTCTTACTTTGTTTTCTACAGGTCAGTAATATCCACGAATGGCTCCGTTCAGTAACCAACAACGTAAGCAAACTAAAATCCGTCTTGCTTATGCGAAGCAACAAAGTAACTACACAAAGTACAAAGATATAAATACACCCATAAACAAACACCTCATTGAAAATAATAATAATAATAATAATAATAATAATAATAATAATAATAATAATAATAATAATAATAATAATAATAATAATAATAATAATAATAATGTGAAAATATCGAAGGGAAATGTCATTTGGGGAATATCTGTGACAAAGTCACCGAGTGAGGTCGAGCAATGTGACATTTGGTCCTGTGAGTGACCAGATGTCATGGAATTCGGGATAAGAGGATCCTACGAGTCGGTGCATTCAGTAGGAGGAGGAGGAGGAGGGAGGAGGGAGGAGGAGGAGGAGGAGGAGGGGGAGGGGAGGAGGAAGAGGAGGAGGAGGAGGAAGGTTGAGGAGGAGGAGGAGGAGGAGGAGGAGGGGGAGGAGGAAGAAGGAGGAAGAGGAGGAGGAGGAGGAGGAGGAGGAGGAGGAGGAGGAGGAGGAGGAAGAGGAGGAGGAGGGGAGGAGGAGGAGGAGGAGGAAGAGGAGGAGGAGGAGGAGGAAGGGGGAGGGAGATTGGGGAGGAAAAGAGGAGGCGGAAGGAGGAAGGCTGGAGGAGGAGGAGGAGGAGGAGGAAGAGGGGGGGAGAGAGAGGAGGAGGAGGAGGAAGGGGGAGGGGAGATTGGGAGGAGGAGGAGGAGGAGGAAGGAGGAGGAGGGGAGGAGGAGGAGGAGGAGGAGGAGGGGAGGAGGAGGATGGGAGGAAGAGGGGAAAGGGGAGGGGGAGGGTAGGAGGAGGAGGAGGAGGATGGTAGAGAGGTAGGGGAGGAGAGGTAGGAGGAAAGGAATAAAGGAGGAGGAAGAGGAGGATTAGTAAGAGAAGGAGGAGGAGGAGGGGTGAGGAGGAGGAGGAGGTCCAGCGTCCCAATGCACGGAGGACAGTTGCACATTCCGGAGGGGGGAAACGATTCGTGAAAGGGTCTTAATGGCTGTGCAAACAAACCATCAGATGAAGGGAAAGGACTGATTCATTGATAGACAGCCTGGATGCATTTGCTGTCGTGATTGACCCGGTCGTACCTTGCTGTTTCTCTCTTTAATGGTTTATTCTCTGTTTATCACTAGTCTCTGATGTGGCGTTGATTTGTTGATTATCCTTTTTTGGGGGAACTTTGCGTTTAAGAATTTTTCCAAAATCGTACTGTAACAGACTTCTTTTTTTTTTCATGCAACTTTCAGTGCTTTCCTCTTTTGAATGATTAGCTAAGATATTTTATATATATATATATATATATATATATATATATATATATATATATATATATATATATATATATATATATATATATATATATATATATATATATAGTGAAAAATAGTAGAATTTTAGGTTATTTCATTTAATAGTTGAATGGAAAAAAAGTAACAAATTATGACTATTTCCTATTTATATTATGACTACTCCCTATTTATTTTCGTCTATGGGTAATCACCATTACCTCATGCATAAAAGCAATACAAAATTTAATCACGAATATAATAAATTACGCTTTGTATTATAGTAACAAACAAGTAAAAAATGCGCCGAAGTTTCTTGAGGCGCAATTGAGTTTTCTGTACACCCGTATTATAATCAAGGCAACTGAAAATAGATCTATCTTTCGGTGGTCTCGTTATAGTGCTGTATGAGCCACGGCCCTTGATACTTTAACCACGGCCCCATGGTAGCCTAGCTTATATCGTTGCCAGAGGCACGATTATGCCAACTTTAACCTTCAATAAAATAAAAAAAAACTACTGAGGCTAGAGGGTTGCAATTTGGCATGTTTGATGATTGGAGGGTGGATGATTAACATACCTATTTGCAGCCCTGTAGCCTCAGTAGTTTTTAAGATCTGAGGGCGGACAGAAAAAGTGCGGAGAGAAAAAAGTGCGTACAAAAAAAGTGCGGACAGATAAAGGTGCGGACAGAAAAAGTGCTAATGTACTGTACTTTTCACTGCTCGATTCTCCAGAATACACAAACATCTACCGAAACCAGAATTCTGGTAACTCTTGGCAATAAGAGTTTGTAATGTGAATATCTAATTATCTTAAAAAAAAAGACATTACTAATACCAAGTAAATTAAATAATAATAAAAGCCTTTACTTTTCATTGCTCGATTCTTTTGAATAATCAAAAAATATCTACCAAATCGTGAATTCTGGTAACACTTGGCAATAAGACTAAAAACACGGGAGCCTACCTCCAATAGCAGCTTGCTATGTAGTCCTTGTTCAGTGACGTCACCAAAACCTGCGAAGTTCTAGGGCTATGCAATCCTTGGTCAGTGACGTCACCAAAACCTGCTAAGTTCAAGGGCTATGGAGTCCTTGTTCAGTGACGTCACCAAACCTGTTAAGCTCTAGGGCCGATGTAACTGAAGGCACTCAGTCGCCAACGGAGTACAGTATTTACCTGATCAAAGTTCTTTGTGTTACTGATAGTTTGACGATCCGATCGCCCTGCCGTTTGAGACAGTTGTTGATGGCTGTTTTGAAGTACGCAGTCATTGGACAATGGCTTTCTTGCGTTTCTGGTTACCAAAATCGCGTTGTAGTGGGGTTATACGTGATGTTGGACCGTAAACTGCATAAGACGAGAGAAATATAATGAAGCAGAATTTAACAAGGTGAGAATTGTTCAAAGGTTTTTTTTTTTACTTAAAATATAGTTTATGTAACGTTGTGATTATTTTGGGTTAAAACTTTACCTGTTAATGTTGATTCTTTTTCTGAAGAAGGTTTTTCGTGTAAAAATAGTTCGATTTAAAATTTTTTTTTTTATTTTAATCTTAATTTTAGTTTTAGTGCCATATCGTCTTAAGGAAACGAATTGTGGTATTTGCCTGTTACCAAAACGCTAATTACATTTAATGTGAGCTGGTAATTGTAACATTGAGGTTGAATTTTATATTCTTTCTTGTTTATCGATATTTTTGCTTGTTGGAATCTAATTTTCTCGTCGTAGTTCTTACAGAAACTTATCGCTTAATTTCTTTGGTGTTTTGAATGAATTACTTGTCCTGGATAATGTTTAAGACTGGTAACTTTTAATTTTGGTTTACCTTTCACAACCTGGTTTATTTGTAGTTATGATTGTTATAGCTTATTGCAAGCATGTAGCATGCCTTTCTAATTGCATCCAGATTCATTCTTTGGTTTTTATCAGTTCTGTAAATGAGTTTTAAATGAACTTTTAAATGAACGTTTTAAATAACTTAAGTTTTCTTAATTGCATCACAATTCATAATGTATGTTTTATCAGTTCTGTAAATGAGCATTTAAAATATTCATATCAATTTTGTAAATTAGGTTCTAAAGTACCTTAATATTTTAGCTAAAGAAAAACTTGGTGCTTATGAACACTATTGTAATAAAGCTAAATTTTCCTCAATTGTTAAAGTAAAATTTTTTGTTGCGATAATCTGGATATTTTATATGAAAATAATTTCAATTTCCAATTTTTTGACCCCCACCCCTTCAGGGTGGCCCCTGTAGGGGTGGGGGTGCTCCAATGGACCGCATAGTAGGCGTATTTAGCCTACTGTGTGGTTTATTGGAGTTTTTGTCTACTAATTCAGATTTCCTTTTCAGGTCTGAATCGATTTTGAGAGTAGGATTTGATATAGAATGGATGTAAGCGCTTGTTTTGCAGTCTTAAGATAGTAAATATGCACTGGAACGGCTGATGTTTGCATGATGGCAAGTGTTGAGCAGCTGCAGTGACTGGTGAAAGTGGTAGACTGCATGCAAGGATAGGTAACTGCATTAATTTTTTTTTAATGGACTGGCTATAAATGACCTGAAGAGGGCAGTGGTGGAAGTTGAGAGGGCAGTGGTGGAAGTTGAGAGGGCAGTGGTGGAAGTTGAGAGGGCAGTGGTGGAAGTTGAGAGGGCAGTGGTGGAAGTTGAGAGGGCAGTGGTGGAAGTTGAGAGGGCAGTGGTGGAAGTTGAGAGGGCAGTGGTGGAAGTTGAGAGGGCAGTGGATTTTGGCAGCATATGTGGTGGAAGATTGGATGACTGTATTCCATACTGGTGTTTTGGAGTAAAAGCTTGGATTGGAGAGACTGGTGAGCCGTATGTCCTTTAAGGGAGTGATGTCTAAGTGAATGAAATGAGTAAATGTGCTGAACTGTGTAGTAGTAAGAGTAGTAAGGAGGACGAAAGGATAAAATGATAGAATAAGTGAAAGTAATAGATATGTTAAGGTTTGGAAGAGTAAGACCAGCGTGTAATGAAGCAAATTTGATTGTTGGGCCAACTCTCCTTTATGGAAGTAGTCTGGTAGACGTGGATGAAATGCCAATAAATATTTGGTGGCTTTTGTGCTGAAGTTTGTGTAGAATGCGTGGAATAGCAAGAAGGGACGAAGGTTGGAAAAACTATGGAAATCGTGAAAGTTAAGCATAAATGAAAGAATGGAGGACTTGTCTTTCAAGGTTAAATATGGAAAGAATGGAATTGTAGGTAAAAAGTTGATAAGAGCCAGATAAAGGTCTAGATGGCGTTGAAAAACTAGGATAAATATAATTTTTGAAAGCTAATCATCATTGCATCTTATTGCCCAAAAAAGTTTTTAAAACCGGGTTAGTTTTTTTCCGATTTTCTCACAAAATATTTTCAGTTTCTCATGGAAAGACTTGGCTAAGTTAGCTGTAGAGTGTAGGTGCGTAGTAGGTTCCATTTTCTTGGGGAACAATGTAAAATAGCTCAAATTACCTATAGGCTAAAACTTTAACTCCCACCTGTCTGTTAGGCCTCATTAACTACCTGTAATAATCCCTACCTAACCTTCGATGGCACAGTCAGCATTACCAAAGGGATTTAATTTATTCCAGATTCCCCAGATAATGCTAAATTTTCCCAAGTCCGAAAGAATTGGGTAAGTGGCCAATACTAAGTACGCTGCCAAAGATCATATAAAGTTGCTAAATTTTCACACCTCCATAATTGCAAGTACATATACATACATGCAAGCAAATCCCATTGCTGTCAGTTTATACCTTTTGCGTGCTTTTCTGTTCAGCTAATTAGAGATATTTTATAACTTTGAAATGGAGCACTTTCAATTTAGTTACATTGTCTTGTTAATATCTGGTACACACTTCTTGCCTTGTTACTTCTGTCTCGTAATACTAGCTTCTCACTGGCTTGTTTTGTGGAAGGGTTTAAAGAATCTGAACGTTGTCATTCACAGGTACGGTGTTCGAGAAGGTTTAATGCTTCCATGGAGCAGGAGTATTAGATTGCTGAGCGGTTGAACATGAGAAAAATTGATGAGCAAAATTGCTGAAAAGATTCTCCACATGTTGGACTTTCTGGAAGATAGCAGTGTGGTTTTGCTAGTTCAGCCTCAGTCCTGAAATTTGTAGGAATCCCTTTTTTTACAAGACGTCAGTTTAGTTACTGATAAAAGGTTACCACGTCATGAAATAACCCTTTGTTGTAAAATAAATACGTACAAATCCATTCAGATTTATTTTTACTTTCAAAAACACAAAATGCCGAAGGTAGTTATAGAATGACAACTTAGTTTCCAACGTCTGCTATAATTATATAAATTTCCAATGGTACTGTATTTTTAAAGTTCTAAGTTTCTCATTGTGTAAATTGACCATTTGCCATATGACTACTGTAATTTATCAACGTAGCCATGACTGAAGTTATATATAGTAATCTTGGAGTTTTGTTGGATAAAGAAACCAAAGTATTTTAATTTTCATTCCTGTTGAACGTGACTTACCAGAACATTCTGTTATCAGAACATAGTTACAGCATACTATGAAGTCTGTAGTCTGGAATAAAAATGGAAATCAATGGATTTATAAAATACAGTAAGCTATGAGATTTGTACCCTGGAATGAAAAATGGCAGTTATTAAATACAGGAAGTTGTAGCAAGCTATGAAGTTTGTAGCCTGGAACGAAAAATGGAAATCAGTGGAGATATAAAATAGGTCAGACTTGACAGATAAGGCATTTAAAGCTTGGATTTATTTTAAGTGGGTATGACTACAGAAAAATAGAGCGCTTGGTAAAGGAATATTTCGCCTTAAAGGTGATTTAAATTTCTTCTGGCTATTAATAAAAGCATGTAAAAACTGAATACTTTATCCGGACTGCTACAAGGGAACAGTTGACCAAATTTCCATGAACAGATTTATTTCAGAAATTGTTTTCTAAAAATACTTTGAGCAATCATGAATGCAGTTTATATAGAGTTCCATATTGCCGCAGGACTAAGTACTGCATCACCTTGGTTAATAGTTAATAAATCTGGATATTTTAAATTTAACATTAATTTCATATGCTAAACTTAATTTGTGGTTTTACGAACCCTTGTAATGTAATTTTGCAATGAAAAAAGGCAAATTTAATCATTCGAACCTTCAAATAATTTATTTGGACTCACTCAGGTATACCGCATAGCTGGATGTTAAACTTTGCTGTAGCTACAACGGTTATTGGATTGAAGAAATCTTTAATACAATAAACAAAATATTCATTGATGGTATATACTGCTGAATAATGCAGTATATTTATGGAGCTTGTGACTGTTTTAGGTATGCACGTGAGAGTAGTGGACATTACGGAGATCAAACTCGTATGAAACTCTTATCAGGTCATCGCTAAAATGGTTAATTATTAAGCGCCTGGACATTCACTAAATGTTAATATATCAATAAAATTTAAGGGTATGACTAAAACTTTTTTTATAGACAGCCATATTAACAGGACAACTGCGTCCGATGAAAATAAAGTTCACATTACTTCAAATAAACTAGAAATGAACCAATCGTTTAGATTAAAACTCTATTTTCAAATCCACCAAATCGTATTACTTGGGTTGAATATAAAGAGATGAATAGTTTACGTTGATCAATTGTTTGAAGGGTTGAATATAAAGAGATGAATAGTTTACGTTGATCAATTCTTAAACAACCTTGTTTCAAGGTTGATGGTTTGGAGGGGACGGTAGTGACCTAATTCTGTTGTAAATTAGAAGGTAAATTAAACGACAAATACACCAAATCGTATTACTTAGGTTGGATTGGATATCAAGAGAGGAATAGTTCCTTACGTCGATTAATAAACAACCTTGTTTCATGGTTGATGGTTTGAAGGGGATGGTAGTTGCTGTAAATTAGAAGTTAAATTAAACGACAAATTGAAGTTAGAGTTGTGAAAGAAAAACTTCTAATTATACTAAAACCTCCGTGGTGGGGTAGGGCCGTCGGTACACCTCACGCGGTGCGCTGTAGGCATTAGGAATTACTTAAGGTTCTCTACAGCGTCCCTTAGGCCAGTAGCTGCAACCCCTTTCATTCCTCTTCCTGTACCTACGTTCGTATCTTTTTTTCTATCTTACTTTCCTCAATCCTCTCCTAACAGCTGTTGCGAGATTTTTCCTCCTGTTACGCCTTTCAAACCTTTACTTTTAATTTCTCTATCGGCGATGAATGACTTTATAGGTCTCAGTGCCTGGCCTTTGGCCTGAATTTTATATTCCATTCCATTCTATTCTAGGTTTCTCTTATCAATTTCTGCTATTTTCCTTGTTATTTGCTGCTTAACATTATGCAATTTATAGACAGGAGGAAATAGAGCACTGATACTTTCGTTGTCATTGATTATATTGCTTTTATCAAACCTAGGCTGTCAAACCAAGCACTGGAGCGAATTACAATTTCTTTTTTACCTCAAGAGCCCAGTGGCATTCTAAAGATATACAGATATCGAGATAAGCTTATCATAAGAATGAATGATTACTTGAGTAGTATTCCGAAGTGCTGTTTTATCATTAGTAGGGCAAGATCACAAGGTGCGGCTCTCGTAGACAATGGATTGATAAGTTTTTTTTTTTTTTTTTTTTTTTTTTTTTTTTTTTAACTTAGCAAGAGAAACATAAAAAGTGTAATTTGTATCACCCAAGGGAACAGCCATCAGCCACCCATGAACCGAGATGGAATGTCTTCCATTTGACAACTAGCAGATTGCTGACTGTCTCGTTTGGGAGTGTTTGTGTGGCCACAAACTGTCAAGTTTGCTCTTAATACCTAAATTTCTTGTGCTGCATTATCCTGTGTTGCTTGTAGCTAGCTCATACCATATTCGACTTTTTAGAATGTGAAAACTTGCAATCCTGCAATATTTAATGCAACAATGCTTGTGATATCAACATAAAATACAAATTTACTGTATTATTTCAACCATATTAACCTGGGTTGTTTATCCTTCATGCTACATTCGAATTTTTAAAAGGTGAAAGTGCTTGCAATTCTCTAATTCTTATGCAACAGTGCTTGCAATATGAACATAAAATACAAATTTACGGTGGTATGTCAACCATATTAACCTGGCTTATTCCTCCTTCATGCCACATTCGACTTTTGAAAACGCAAAAACTCTTGCAATTCTCTAGTAATTTTATGCAACAATGCTTGCAATATCATGATATACAAATTTACTGTATTATGTCAACCACATTAACTTGGGTTATTTATTCTTCATGCCACATTCGACTTTTTAAAACGTGAAAACGCTTGCAATTCTCTAATTCTTATGCAACAATGCTTGCAATATCTACAAAATACAAATATACTGTATTGTGTAAACCATATTAACCTGGCTTATTCATCCCTCATGCCACATTCGACTTTTTAAGACGTGAAAGCGCTTGCAATTCTCTAGTAATTCTTATGCAACAATGCTTGCGATATCATTATTCTTGCCAAGTTCTCTTTAAAGGAGAAAAACTTGGGAATTATGAGCGCACTGAATCACGTATATGCATAATTGAAGACCCACTGAAGAAATGTGTGAGCAGAAATTAATGCTGTCGAGGAGTAATGTTTATGCAGTGGGATACGTAATAATGGTGTCTCGTGACTTCATTTGTCTTAGTTATGGACGTCCATTTGGCATGCGAGGTAGTAACGAGGGAGGGTGTGTGCGCATGCGTGCGCCACACATACACACGCAAAGCTGTTTAAGGAAGAAAGGAACTTTTAAGGAGCAGGAAGCTGTATATGGAAATGGGAAGTTTTTTTTAAAAAGCCTCCTTCCTTAAACAGCCTCCCTCGTTAGCCAGCCGCCTCCTCCCTTAAAAAGCTTCCTTCTTCATTAAAAAGCCTCCTTCTTCCTTAAACAGCCTCCTCCTTCCTTAAAAGCCTCCTTCTTCCTTGAGAAGCCTCCTTCTTCCTTAAACAGCTAGCTTCTTCCTTAAAAATCTTCCTTCTTCCTCAAACAGCCTCCTTCTTCCTTAAACAGCTTCCCTCGTTAACCAGCCTCCCTCTTCCTTTAAAAGCTTCCTTCTTCTTTAAACAGCCTCCTTCTTCCTTAAAAAGCCTCCTCCTTCTTTGAACAGCCTCCTCCTTCTTTGAACAGCCTCCTCCTTCTTTCAACAGCCTCCTCCTTCCTTAAAAGGCTTCCTTCTTCCTCAAACAGCCTCTTTTCTTTCTTAAAAAGCCCCCTTCTTCCTTAAATAGCCTCCTTCCTTAAACAGTTAGCGTCTTCCTTAAACAGCCTCCTCCTTCCTCAAACAGCCTCCCTATTCCTTGAAAAGCTTCCTTCTTCCTAAAACAGCCTCCTCCTTCCTTAAACAGCCCCCTTCTTTGAACAGCTTCCTTCTTCCTTAAACAGCTTCTTCTTTCTAAAACAGCCTCCTTCTTCTTTGAACAGCTTCTTTCTTCCTTAAACAGCTTCATTCTTCCTAAAACAGCCTCCTCCTTCCTTAAATAGCCTCCTTCTTCCTAAAACAGCGTTCTTTTTCCTTAAAAAGCCTCCTCCTTCCTAAAACAGCTTCCTTATTCCTTAAATAGCTTCCCTCGTTAACCAGCCTCCTCCCTCTTTAAAAAGCCTCCTTCGTCCTAAACCTCCTCCTCCTTCCTCAAACAGCTAGCTTCTTCCTTAAACAGCCACCTCCTTCCTTAAATAGCCTCCTTCTTCCTTAAACAGCTCCCCTCGTTAACCAGCCTCCTCCTCCTTTAAAAAGCCTCCATCCTAAAACAACCCCCTTCTTCCTCAAACAGCTAGCGTCTTCCTTAAACAGCCTCCTTCTTCCTTAAACAGCCCCCTTCTTCCTAAAACAGCCCCCTTCTTCCTCATTCATAGACCCAAGTATTTGCCTGTTTGCAAGGCTCCAAAAGTTATTTCCCGTGAGTCAAGATCTTTTATAATATTCCAAGTTAGGGACAGTATTATCTACCATACATACATAAATACATACATACGCACGTATGTGTAGATTTATTGTACACACCCCTTGTATAAATGCGTACATACGTACGCACTCACATGTACATAAATTTATATCACACATCCCTTCACAAACGCCAGCTCCTATATATATATATATATATATATATATATATATATATATATATATATATATATATATATATATATATATATATATATACACACACACAGTACATTTGTTTACCTCTGCGCAAATGTATAAACATCAAGGAATGCGGCAAAGTTCATTGCCAAGGTTTGTTACC
This sequence comes from Macrobrachium rosenbergii, assembly GCF_040412425.1. Lineage (NCBI taxonomy): Eukaryota > Metazoa > Arthropoda > Malacostraca > Decapoda > Palaemonidae > Macrobrachium > Macrobrachium rosenbergii. Next base: position 1,346,198 of record NC_089750.1, on the reverse strand, counting down.
TCTGCAACGGCACACCCACAATAAGCAAATTGCCTCCAATGGACGTCATAGAGAAGACCTTATTATTCTTCCCGTCCGTTGCGAGAAGTCGTAAAGCTGAATATGAAATGTGACTCGACTCTGAAGCGTTCTAATCTTGCTGAAATTCCCGAGAGTTTCCCTTGCTTTGCGCTCTAGAATATTTCTAGAATTATTGTAAAGTCCCCTTTTTTTTTGTTGTCCAGTTTATCCCTTGTTCTGTACTCGTCAGAAATTTCTAGAATTATTGCAAAGTTTTTTGGTGGTGTCCATTGAGTCACTTTTCATCGTTGAAAACATTTGCCTTGTTCTATTTCTCTAGAATATTTCTGGAATAATCGAAAAGTTTTTTGTTGTTGTTATATAGAAAGAGATTTAGGTCCATTCCAGCCCCAAAGTCATTTTCCTTGTTCTTTTTCTCTATAATAATTCTGGAAAATATTACAAAGATTTTTCTTGTTGCCTAGAGAGAGATTGAAGTCTTTTCCAGCGTTTTAAATCACCCCAGAACTTGCGTAGATCATCAAAAACTAATGAGAGGTGGTAGACGAGGTTCCCTGTTCTATATGTTTAAAATATTTCTAGAATTATTACAAAGATATATTTTCTTGATGTATGGAAAAAGATTGAGGTCCTTCCAGCTCATAAATGATTTCTGAACTTACGTAGAGGAGTTTCTATGTTCTAGATCTCTAAGATACTTCTAGAATTATTACAGATTTTTTAGCTATTCGGAAAGAGATCGAGGTGCTTTCCAGACCCGAAATCATTCCAGAACTTGCGTAGAAGATCAAAAACAAATGAATGGAGGCGAGAGAGTTTCCCTTGTTCTGTATCTATAAAATATCTCTAGAATTATTACAAAGACGACTTAGTTGAATAGAAAGAAAATGAGGTCCTTTCCAGGGTCAAAATGATTCCAGAACTTGCCTGGAAGATAAAAACAAATGAGAGGAAGCGAGAGTGTTTTCCTTTTTCATATCCCTAAAATATGTTTAGAATATATTTCTAGAATTATTACAAAGACTTTTATTGTTGCATGGAAAGAGACTGAGGTGCTTTCCAGCGTCTATTGGTTCCAGAACTTACCTAGAAGATCAAAAACATATGAGAGGAGGAAAAAGTTTCCCTTGCTCTTTATCTAGAGTACTTCTAGAATTATTACAACGTATTTTTAGTCGTATACAAAGAGACTGAGATCCTTTCCAGAGTCAAAACGTTTCCAGAACTTGATTGGAAGATCAAAAACAAATGAGAGAAAGCGAGAGAGTTTCTTTGTTCTGTATCTAAAATATTTCTAGAAAATATTTCCAGAATTATTACAAAGACTTTTTCTTTTGCTGTATACAAAGAGACTGACATCCTTTCCAGAGTCAAAACGATTCCAGAACTTGCCTGGAAGATAAAAAACAAATGAGAGGAAGCGAGAGAGTCTCTCTTTATTCTTCTCCGTACTGGAAGGTTTTTTCCAGGACCTAGTAATCCAGCTATCTCGATTTATTGCAAGACTTCGTCCTCCGGGAGCTTATCTCGCTCGCAGTAGGATAAGACCCTAGGATCTCTTGTTACCTAATCGCAGGACATTCCTAGGATAGGTCAGAGGTGGATGGGCTTGTGTGAGTAATGGGGAGAGAGAGAGAGAGAGAGAGAGAGAGAGAGAGAGAGAGAGAGAGAGAGAGAGAGAGAGTTTTATACTTTCCAGTTGATATATGAACTGTATGCCTGAATATTCCTGTGAAACAAAGTACCATATGTATACATGTATGCACACACAGACCTTAGGAGAGAGAGAGAGAGAGAGAGAGAGAGAGAGAGATACTTTCCAGTTGATATATGAACTGTATGCCTGAATATTCCTGAGAAACAAAGTACCATATGTATACATGTATGCACACACAGACCTTAGGAGAGAGAGAGAGAGAGAATTTTATACTTTCCAGTTGATATATGAACTGTACGCCTGAATATTCCTGTGAAACAAAGTGCTATATGTATACATGTATGCACACATAGACCTTAGGGGAGAGAGAGAGAGAGAGAGAGAGAGAGAGAGAGAGAGAGAGAGAGAGAGAGAGAGAGAGAGAGAGATTTTATACCTTTCAGTTGATAAGAACGTTATACATGAATTTACAAATGTTATGAACTTTTGTATGAATATAATATTATGTATTCATACATGTATGCACACAGCCTGAGAGAGAGAGAGAGAGAGAGAGAGAGAGAGAGAGAGAGAGAGAGAGTCCCTGGAAACTATGCCCCGGATATTGGATCACACTGGAAAGTCCTCGCAGCTAAAAAAAAAAAAAAAAAAGTGTTTATCTTCAGATGACTCTGATTTCAATTTCCTCTGCAATCTAATTTTCCTACAACCTTATGAGCATATTCATTTAAAAACAATTTTAATAGTCCCTTTAAAAACTATCTATTCGAGTCAAGAACGCGTTTAAAATTGATGTCTACTTTGGTGACACTAAAATTGTCAAAATGAATTTATCTCAGATTGTAAATTTTATACCTGTTTTGAAGAGATTCATGACAATTTTAATAACTCAGATTGATTTTTTCCTTGTTTCTGAACCCCGTAGGGGGTAGTGCTGTCAGTGTACCTCACGCGGTGCACTGTAGGCATTACTCAAGGTTCTCTGACGCGTCCCTTCGTCCCCTAGCTGCAACCACTTTCATTCCTTTTGCTGTACCTCTGTTCACATTCTCTTTCTTCCATCTTACTTTCCAACCTCTCCTGGCAAGTGATTCATGGTGCAATTGCGAGGTTTACACTTTTAGAACCTTTTTACTCTCATTTCCGTTTCAACTCTGAATGACCTTAACATAGGTTCCAGCGCTTGGCCTGCGGCCTAAATTCTATATTCCGTTCTATAAATATTAAGAAAAAAGGAATCTCCCAACTTCTATATTCTATTCTATACATATCAAGAAAAAAGGAATCTCCCAACTTCTGTATTCTATTCTATACATATCAAGAAAAAGGAATCTCCCAACTTCTATATTCTATTCCATACATATCAAGAAAAAGGAATCTCCCAACTTCTATATTCTCTTCTTTACATATGAAGAAAAAGGAATCTCCCAACTTCTATATTCTATTCTATAAATATCAAGAAAAAGGAATCTCCCAACTTCTATATTCTATTCTATACATATCAAGAAAAAGGAATCTCCCAGCTTCTATATTCTATTCTATACATATAAAAAAAGGAATATCCCAACTTCTATATTCTATTCTATACATATCAAGAAAAATGAATCTCCCAATTTCTATATTTTATTCTGAAAGTAATCTCATATATTCTATTCATACATATCAAGAAAAAGGAATCTCCCAACTTCTATATTCTATTCTATACATATCAAGAAAAAGAATCTCCCAGCTTCTATTTCTATACATATTTATTCTATATTCATAACAATCAAGAAAAAGAATCTCCCAACTTCTATATTCTATTCTATACATATAAAAAAAGGAATCTCCCAACTTCTATATTCTATTCTATACATATCAAGAAAAAAGAATCTCCCAACTTCTATATTCTATTCTATACATATCAAGAAAAAGGAATCTCCCAGCTTCTATATTCTATTCTATACATATAAAAAAAGGAATCTCCCAACTTCTATATTCTATTCTATACATATAAAAAAAGGAATATCCCAACTTCTATATTCTATTCTATACATATCAAGAAAAAAAGGAATCTCCCAACTTCTATATTCTATTCTATACAAATAAAAAAAGGAATCTCCCAACTTCTATATTCTATTCTATACATATCAAGAAAAAAGAATCTCCCAACTTCTATATTCTATTCCATACACATCAAGAAAAAGGAATTTCCCAGCTTCCCTGAATCTTGTGGAAAACAGCAGATGTCGCAGGCTAATATTAGATAATAATGTTGGTGCTATCTTCTCTCTCGCTTCTTTTCTCCCCTACGAAATCTTTAATAAGCCAAGATCCGGTTTCTGTATTTGAATTCATCGAAAACGTCTCGAGGGGTCGTGACCTCGGGAGGTTTCGGATTTAACTTATGACCTTCTGACTTAGTCATATAATGGCGGTCTTAGTTTCTTCATGACCCGAGTCAGGATTGTTGGATTTCGTTTTCTTAACTGTCGTAATTTCATTCCTTGGAAAAATGTGAAAATATTTTTGTTTTATTGGTATAAATTCATACTGGAGCAGATTGGTAATGTATGGTGCTGGAAGTCTCATGTGGACCTGTGGAGTCGAACCTACCAACAAAGACTGACTAATGGCTTGAGAAGCCTGTTCATTCCTCCAGTTCCTCTTTAGAATGGTGACTAGTGGGTAGATCCAGAAGATAAATGCACACTGATTCCAAACGTAAAGTCAATCACTCGTGACCTTTTCCACGGTGGGAGAAGGCAGGTGGGTATACCCTGGAAGTGATGGAATTAAGCAAGAAGACAAGAGGATAGATTCCAGAATAAATGGAAGGATGATTAAACGTACCGACATCACTCCATAGTTAACTCTGGAACTGTGGAAACATGAACAATAGTATGTAAGCCTAGAAGACAATGGAACGGTGGGGTTTCTTGTGATGTAACTCGGTAATTTCTTACTCCAAAAGACAGAGGAATAACTGGTAGAGTTCGAAGGCTATCTTACTGTCATATCAATCTGTTATCTTAGGCAAATCAAAGGTAAGAAGACCATTGTATAAAGCAAAGAAAAATATACTTAAGATAATCCTGAAGAGATCAAGTAATTCCTTACTGAGTGACACACGATTTAGGAAAGTGGAATAAGGGACTATGTACCTAAGATATTCCTGAAGATTCGCGTGATTCCTGGACTGTATGACACACGATTTAGGAAAGTGGAATAAGGGTCTATATGCCTTATGAATTCCTAAAGATTCACGTAATTCCTGGACTGTATGACACAAGACATAGGAAAGTGGAATAAGGGTCTATAAACCTAAGATATTCCTGAAGATTCACGTAATTCCTGGACTGTATGACACAGGACATAGGAAAGAAGATTCACTTGATTCCTGGACTGTAAGATATTCCTAAAGATTCACGTTGTTCCTGGACTGTATGACACCACACATAGGGAAGTGGAATAAGGTCTATATACCTAAGATATTCCTGAAGATTCACGTGATTCCTGGACTATACGGCACAAGATCACAGGAAAGTGGAATAAGGGTCTATAAACCTGAGATAATCCTCAAGATTCACGTGAATCTCCTGGCCTGTGGTGTCACAGGACTTAGGAGAGTGGAATACCCAATTTGAGTGCCTCCGGTGGACAATGGGACCCTTGAGATAATGGGGAGAGGTCATGTTACCTTTGATGAATCTTCAAATGTGATGTCGAACGCGGTTCGGTGAGAGAGATCTTAGGCCGAGATGATGTTGGGTAGACATTGCGTGGGTTGACATGTAAAATTATACATACACACACATATATATATATTTATCTATCTATCTATATATATATATATATATATGTATCTATCTATCTATCTATCTATCTATCTGTATGTATGTATGTATGTATAATCTGTGTTTTTATTTGATCTGCGTATGTGTTTCAAAATACAGGTTGACTGAAATGATCCCTCTTGCAAACAAGGATCGATTCCTTACACAACCCTTCCAAACACAACCCACATGAAACAACCAGTCATTCTTAAATATTAGAAAAAAAAAACAACCATCACTCAGAAAACAATAAAGACAAAACTCCCATCAAATCCACTGACGAAGAGCGGAACAGCGCAAGAACTACCTGACGAAGTCACTGACTCCCGTCATAATCCCACGGCTTATGATTTGCTCTCCTCCTGAAGGAGGCCATAAAGTCGGCAGGGGTGGAAGGAGGTCCTCTTCGATTTACGAGTTTCGGTTTTATTGTTATGCATTGGACGACGGACTCCTCGTCCTGGAGACGTTTTTAGGAGACATTTTTTATGGCCTTCGATTTTTATTCTACTTGGTTCAGGTTTGCAACATTTTTCACGGGTTTGAGTAACGTTTTTGCATGTTTTAGTTTTTCTGTAAAGGAAAACTATTGTGCCGGCTTTGTCTGTCCGTCCGCACATTTTCTCTCCGCAAATCTTTTCTGTCCGCCCTCAAATCTTAAAACTGATAACCCAAAAGTGTCATCAAACATACCAAATTGCAGCCCTCTAGCCTCAGTAGTTTTTATTTTATTTAAGGTTAAAATTAGCCATAATCGTGCTTCTGGCAACGATATAGCCTTGATTATACGATGTCCACCAAAACTCAATTGGCCGTGGTTTGTTTTGATTAATAGTTTCAACTAAATCATGTTAAGGCCGTCTGCAAGACTCAATATAAAAGGCAAGAATGAAATTAAACTCCATATTTTCTCGAGACCAATGCCGAATTAGAAATTTAAATTCTTAATTAATTCGGTGGCCTTTTAACTAAATTATGTTAGCTGTAAGACTGTACAGAAATTAAACTCGATATTTTCGTCTTTTTTGAATTTTTTCAATTAATTGATAACAAACACAAATTTAACTGAATCATGTTAAAGGAAGTCTTTAAGACTCAATATAAAAGGCAAGAATGAAATTAAACTCCATATTTTCTCGCAGGATGCAATGCCTCTAGAATTAATAAAATTTAAATTCAATCAATTAATTGCAAAAAAAAACACAAATTTAACTAAATTATGTTAAGGGAAGTCTTTAAGACTCAATATAAAAGTCAAGAATGAAATTAAACTCCACATTTTCTCGCAGGATGCAATGCCTCTATGAATTGATGAAATTTAAATTTAATTAATTAATTGCAAAAATAAACATAAATATTAACTAAATCATGTTAAGGGAGGTCTGCAAGACTCAATATAAAAGGCAAGAATGAAATTAAACTCCATATTTTCTCGCAGGATGCAATGCCTCTATGAACTGATAAAAAATGAATTCAGCTAATTAATTGCAAAAATATAAAGCCGAGGGCTACAAAATGCCTAAAAGCCGCAGCGAAAATCCCCATAATTAGATTCTGAAATATTGAAGCTGGTCCAACAAACAGATCGCTCGTTAATCCTGAGAGCCAGTAATTTAGGGAGTGGCATAATTAATGATGGTCCTCCGGTGTCCAATGGGAGTCAACAATTTAGCCCGGAACACCAAATATTACGAATTCCAACCCCCCCCTCCACCAACCCCCGCTCACCCCATTCCTCTCCCCACGGCGACTTCTATCAAGCGATAAGCCATGCTAATGCTCGCATGCCTGCCTGACCAGGCTAAGTGGTGATCCGTCATTTTTTTGTTGGGGGGGGAGGGGCTGTCAGAAATTAAATGGCGAGTTAATAAATGAATGAAGATTAAACAGACGTTCTTATGGATGACCAATCTCTGAAACCTGATTCTCCAATATAATGACGACAAAAGAAAAATTTGAGAAATTATAGACCCCCTGGACTAGAACCTTAATTTGAACCTTAATTTGAACCTTAATGAATCGGTGGATGTCAATTTGGATGGTAGGATTAAATGGAGAGTTATTAAATGAATGAAGATTAAATATATATTGTTATAGATTACCAGTCTCTGAAGCCTAATTCTCCAATATAATGACGAGAAAATAAAAATTTGAGGAGTTATAGATCCCCTGGACTTGAATCTTAATTTGAACCTTAATTTGAACCTTAATGAATCGGTGGATGATTTGTGATAAATGCAATGGATAATGGAAGGTAAGAAAACTGATGAGACGCGGAATTAGGGAAGTATCAAGGTGCCCACATATAATTTAGAAGACAGCTGAAGAAATTAGGGAATGCAATTATGGATTCATGAGCAAAATGTTTGATGATTGGAGGGTGGATGATCAACATACCAATTTGCAGCCCTTTAGCCTTAGTAGTTTTTAAGATCTGAGAAAAAGTGTGGACAGAAAAAAGTGCGGACGGACAGTCAAGGCAGGCACAATAGCTTTCGTTTACAGAAAACTAAAAATCTGATGTTAAAAACTTGTCTCGTATTTGATATAATTAAACTAAGCCATAAGATTAAACCATTTAAAGTGCTTGATCACTAAATTAGCCACTAAATGTATTTCAATTGAATATCAAGTGACCAGGAGTATCTATCTATATCAAGGTCATTTTAAATCAAAACAACAATATCAAGGTCAAATCAAGACTGAATGACATATACGGCAGTCAAAGATTTGAACTTCTCAGTATCTTACAGTCTAACTATTAAGGAATCATATCCAGTCTGAAATCAGGCAGCCTGACAGCCCAATCGTTCCTCCCTGCTTGTTATTCACGATAGGCCTATTCTGCCCTAAAATGGGAGACTGCAGTATCTGCAAAAATACAGAACTGAGAATAATGGTAGATACTCCCTTGCCTTACTATTGATTTTGCAGATACTGCAAATGGGACCTCCTTAATACTCGTGGAAAGCATTGAAGAATCATTCTGAAACTGCAGGAACTTGTGTATTATTAGTGTTTCACGAGCCCAGTAGGTGGCGTATCTCAATTTCGGAAACTAATACACGAAGTCCTCAGCTCAGAGATGATAACTGGTCCATTAAAACGAGTATTGCAATGTGGGAGATGAGACTCTGCTAATTAGCATAATGGAACAACGACTGGATATTAGTTAGCACTCCAAGACCAGTGAAAAAACTTCAGTTTTTCATTGCTTTCCCTAAATGGGAACTTAAAACCCGATAAAATGAATTAAAAGAGAGATTTAATATTCATAAATTTTATATATAAATACATACATACATATATATATATATATATATATATATATATATATATATATATATATATATATATATATATATATATATATATATATATATATAGAATCTAATGGTTACATTTTTACCACATATGTATTCTGTTGTAATAGCCACAATACCCCTCAACTTCTCGATTTCCTCATACTTCTTGTATAAGCTCGTCCCCACGAAGCCTAAGATCCGAATTAAGACCCAAACGAAGAGATTCTGACGCCCGTGGCAAGATTCGAACCTGCATTCGGTATATCAGAACTTAGTTACAAGCACATCCCCCCAACCCCAAAATGTGAAGAAATCTGAAAGTTAAGAGGGCATTGTGGTTATCATAACTACATTCACAAATAATTTGTCTTTTTTTAAAATATTGTTTAGAGATAATTCCCAAACGGTTGATTCACATTTTCTACGATATGACAGCCCAGGTACATTGAATCTGCATAAATGCAGCGCACGAATCCGTGCATACATCTGCATATTTTAATATTAACCCTGATATTCACACGAATTTCCGCATTCATCTGCATGCTAAACATATGCCAGTATCTGTGCATACAACATCCACTTACTACTGCTACAAGCTAAATATTTGCTGGCATTTATGCATACGTCTGGATGCTAATTATATATGCATATATGCATTTGAGGGTAAATTCGTAAAGGCTTCCACGTAAATAA
>NC_089750.1:1321707-1324207 GCF_040412425.1 Macrobrachium rosenbergii | reverse complement strand
CGATACGAAAAAGGTTTCCGCCACTCTGAATGTGCATCTGTATGTGACCACTGTATAAAGTTAGTGATGTTAATGTTAGCGCTCTGTAAATTTCTCTCCTTTTAGTTTTCTGTAAAACAAACCTATTGTCCGGCTTTGTCTGACCGTCCGAGCTTTATTCTGTCAGCGCTTTTTCTGTCCGCCCTCAGATCTTAAAAACTACTGAGGATCGAGGGCTGTAAATTGGTATGTTGATCATCCACTCTCCAATAATCAAACATGCCAAATTGCAGCCCTCTAGCCTCAGTAGTCTTTGTTTCATTTTAAGTCAGAATTATTATTATTATTATTATTATTATTATTATTATTATTATTATTATTATTATTATTATTATTATTATTATTCAGAAGATGAACCCTATTCATATCGACCAACCCCACCAAAGGGGCCACTGACTTAAAATTCAAGCTTCCAAAGAATATTATGGTGTTTATTAGGAAGGAGTAAGTGGAGGTAAAGGGGAATACTGAAAGAAGAAATCTCACTTATTAAAAAAAGAAAAAAAAAAATAAATTAACAGACAGATAAAAAATGTATTAAAATGCAAGGATACAAAAGAAAGTAACTTTCTCGCTCTCTCTGCTCCATATTATTTTCAAAAAGTAAAGTCATAACTTTCACAGTGTTTGTGTTTAATACCTGACACCATCTGGCATGCATAAATGATATAGAACATTCAACAACAACGCACGATTATTATTATTATGAAATAACAGAATGCAAAGTCACAACTCCGCTCTGATTTTCGAAAACAGTTTTTGAAAAGGAATTTTTCGATTTAGAAAAATGTTATGAGTCTTTTGTCCAGAGCTTTGATTTCATTCGAAAACCGGAGTTTTTTATTTTTTTTTTTTTTTTTAAACAAGTGAGCCGTGACAATGTAGGTGGAATATTCATCCAGAGCGTTTCAGTTTCACTTAAGGTATTTGAATTCCTGGTCTTGTGAATTGCTTTCCATTGTTGTTTTATAGAATATCTTAAATATTAATCTGTTATATAGTTTTCCATACATTGTGAAGTGAATATTATAAATATTTAAGTATATTTCTGAATATTGCAAATATCTAATTATATTTCTTAATATTATTTATGTGATTTCACGGTAATATCTTACTAAAAAAATTATCTTTTGTAATATTATCCAGGAGATTTTTCGTTGAATATCACATGCAAATATTAGTATCATAAATACCAATAAATTTCTGAAATATTTTTTTTTTTTTTGTGATTTCCCGATAATATCGTATCTAAAAAAAAAGGGATCTTTTATGAATATTATTCAGGAGATCGTTCACGAATAATATATAAAAATATTAGTAAATTCTAAATATTATCCGGGTGATTTTTCACGGGCATAAAATATATCCGTAATATTTTCCGAAAATTTTCATGATTATCGATTAGGCCTTCTTCAAAGTGGATTTAAAAAAATATTTTTTCACTTGGTTCGAGAACTGGAAGTTAAATATTCAGGAAGAATAAATATATAGGAGGATAAGAATACGTACGCTCTTCTCTTGTATCATAAATAATTAGTATACATGAGGAATTCTAAGAAGATATTTCTATTATCACTTTAGACTAGAGTATATACGTACCAACATTTTTCATTATATTAAAGAATTACAATACCTTAGGTATTATAACTAAGTGAATTATATGACGTTTTTCACTTCTTGGCTAAATTCTTAAATCATTCGTAGGAGACTAGTACCGTCAGTGCACCTCAGGTGGTGCACTGTAGGCAATACTAAAGGGTGTCTTGCAGTGTCCCTTCGGTCCCCTTGCTACACCCACGCTTTAGCCTTTTACTTGACCTCCATTCCTGCTTCCTTCCTTCAATATTGCTGTCCAGCATCTCTAACTATCACTTCTTAATGCAACTGTGGTGTTGTCCCCCAGTAGGGGGGGCAGTGCCGTCAGTGCACCTCATGCGGAGCACTGTAGGCAAGCGTGCCTTCCTTAGACTCCTAGCTGCAACCCCTTTCGTTCCTTTGACTGTACCTCCTTTCATATTCTCTTTCTTCCATCTTACTTTCCAACCTCTCCTGACGATTGATTCATAGTGCAACTGCTTTGAGGTTTTCCTCCTGTTACACCTTTCAAACCTTTTTACTGTCAATTTCCGTTTCAGCGCTGAATGACCTCATAGGTCTCAGTGCTTGGCCTTTGGCCTAAATTCTGTATTCACTTCAGTTCAATAAATTACCTAACCACTTAATCTTCTCCCGGACAGTAGAGAGTTGGGGATACTTCAAGAATAAGGTCTATACCTGTTACTTGGGAGAATGATTGCTGGACACGTAGAATCCATTTAGACTATTGATGTTTGCTATAAAGTGCGGTAGGGTGATTTAACATCCATTTCAGGGACGGCGAGTCATCGTTTTTCTCAAATATCTTTCAAACTGATTATTTGATCGAAATGGCACTTTAACACAGTGTACAAGACACCTCCCG
>NC_089750.1:1299207-1309207 GCF_040412425.1 Macrobrachium rosenbergii | reverse complement strand
TCTCTCTCTCTCTCTCTCTCTCTCTCTCTCTCTCTCTCTCTCTCTCTCTCCCTGGGCAATGAGAGGAGCGAATTCATTCCTGCGTTCTGCTGACGCCTGCTGAATTCAGGTGCGTTAGTTTTATTTATTGATTTATCTATTTATTTATCTATTTATTACCTTTTTCTGTGATCTCTCTCTCTCTCTCTCTCTCTCTCTCTCTCTCTCTCTCTCTCTCTCTCTCTTTGTGGGCAATGCTTTCTTTCAAATATCTCTTCTTTCATTTTTTTAATCTATTTAGGAGTTTTTATCAACACCACTCAGTTTCTTCAAGAGCAATTGACATATTTCTCTCTCTCTCTCTCTCTCTCTCTCTCTCTCTCTCTCTCTCTCTCTCTCTCTCTCTCTCTCTCTCTCTCTCCAGGCTGATTTCCCTCTGGAGCCCTCGTGAGTCAACTGAGAGTGTTTACACTGACCATAAATCATTTCAGCCAAAGATTTAAAGAAAGGCAGAAAATATTAATTACTGTAAATATATAAGGCTTTAAAAATCTGAACAGGAAAATAACGATTCATTAGCGTAAGGGGGAAGACCATTCAAAGGGGAAGGTGGAACAAACTACGAGATTCCGCTTTGGTCGAAACGCCTCTTTAAAAAAGAGCCGTCACGATTTTTCCACCATTTATCCTTGTCAAATACAAACCTTAAATGGACAGAGTTAATGACCTGGGGACTCCTGAAAGAGAGAGAGAGAGAGAGAGAGAGAGAGAGAGAGAGAGAGAGAGAGAGAGAGAGAGAGAGAGCAACGAAGTGGTTTAATTTTGAAAGATACGTGGACATAAACTAAAAAAACTGGAACACAAACCAAATGCATTAATTTTCATTTGTAGAAAAAATGAGAGAGAGAGAGAGAGAGAGAGAGAGAGAGAGAGAGAGAGATCTCAGTTGCTCTTTCAGAAATTGAGTGATGCTGATAAAAACTCCTAAGTAGTTTAAAAATGAAAGAAAAGCATTACCCAGAGAGAGAGAGAGAGAGAGAGAGAGAGAGAGAGAGAGAGAGAGAGATATCACAGTTGCTCTTTCAGAAATTGAGTGATGCTGATAAAAACTCCTAAGTAGTTTAAAAATGAAAGAAAAGCATTACCCAGAGAGAGAGAGAGAGAGAGAGAGAGAGAGAGAGAGAGAGAGAGAGAGAGAGTGGTGGAGGTCAAATTCTGAAGAATTAATTTAATAAAAATAGATTTTATGAAAAATAGGTTAACCCAGTCAAGCAATGGGAACTAATAAGTAATAGTTAGAGAGGCTGGACAGCAAAACTGAAGAATGACAGGAAAATGGAATGAAGGTAAAGTAAAAGGCCGAAAAGTGGGTGCAGTTAGGTGGCCTAAAGGAAGCTGCAGACACACTTTAGTAATGCCTACAGTGCACCACGCGAGGAGCACAGAAGTACTAATGCACATTCTGTAAAGCTCAATTGTAGATATGCAGGTAATATCCTATTAGGATTTCGCTCTCTCTCTCTCTCTCTCTCTCTCTCTCTCTCTCTCTCTCTCTCTCTCTCATAATGTCTTATTTCCAATTCCTGTTTCTTCTCTGATGAGACAACTTCGGAGAGGGTACGTAATCTCTCTCTCTCTCTCTCTCTCTCTCTCTCTCTCTCTCTCTCTCTCTCTCTCTCTCTCTCATAATGTCTAATTTCCAATTCCTGCTTCGTTTCTGATGAGACCACTTCGAAGCAGGGTAAGCACTCTCTCTCTCTCTCTCTCTCTCTCTCTCTCTCTCTCTCTCTCTCTCTCTCTTCTCTCTCTCTCTCTCTAAGTCTTATTTCAAATTCCTGTTTTGCCTCTGATGAGACAACTTCAAGTAAGTTACGTACACTCTCTCTCTCTCTCTCTCTCTCTCTCTCTCTCTCTCTCTCTCTCTCTCTCTCTCTCTCTCTCTCTCTCTCTCTCATTACGTCTTATTTTCAATTTCTGTTTCGTCTCTAATAAGACCACTTCGAAGTAGGGTACGTGCACTCTCTCTCTCTCTCTCTCTCTCTCTCTCTCTCTCTCTCTCTCTCTCTAGCCCTTGACCTCCTCATCGATCAAGATAATACACTTCCCTTCATAAATGATTATGACTGATTGATAATGTATATTTAGCGAGCTTCCAGTTCCTGGATATTCTGTTATGATCTCTGATACGACGTCCAAGGGGGGATGTGAGGAACGATTTATCAGTGGCAGTTTAATAATAATAATAATAATAATAATAATAATAATAATAATAATAATAATAATAATAATAATAATAATAATGGAAAGAGAAACCCACTAGATACCTGTGTATAACTTGTTTACTTGTAAACATTTACATATTACTGGAATCTCGAGTACTTTCAGGTCCTAACTGTGACCCTTTTTCAAGAGATGTGAAGGTAGTCAGGCTGGTTCAAGGCCCAGCAATCGAGATTCTAGTAATATGTAAATGTTTACAAGTAAACAAATTATACGCAGGAATCTTGTGGGTTTTACTTTCCATCTTCAGAAGAAAACTGAAAGTTTTTGTTTGGTTCAATAATAATAATAATAATAATAATAATAATAATAATAATAATAATAATAATAATAATAATAATAAATATTATTATTATTATTATTATTATTATTATTATTATTATTATTATTATTATTATTATAAACTGTCAACAGAAAATTTCTGACAAAATAATAATAATAATAATAATAATAATAATAATAATAATAATAATAATAATAATAATAATAATAATAATAATAATAATAATAATAGTATTATTATTATTATTATTATATTTTCTATATTAAAAATCTAACATAATAATAATAATAATAATAATAATAATAATAATAATAATAATAATAATAATAATAATAATAATAATAATAATAATAAACATATATCATCAACAGCGAAATTATCAAATATTCACCCAGAGTATTCAACACATTTCGTATCCGCTTTGCATTCGAGAGAAAAATGATCTTCCTGTAGAATTGTGTAGTTAATAACAGACTCTCTACAGCATTTTACTGGACAGAAAATAAGAAAAAAAAAAAAAACGAAACAGGAAATTATCCCGTCAGGGAATTATTTATTTCTCACGGAATTACTTTTTTTTTTTTTTTACTTGACCCTTGCTTTCTCGATGTTGTCGGGGATAAGGTGATTTGTTTGTAATTTGTTTGTAATTTGTGTTTTTGTAGGTTTATGTGTGTGTATTTGTGTGTGTGTGTGTGTGTGTGTGTAAACAAAATGTTAAACATTAAAATTTTGGCTTCCTCCGATTTTTCATAACACATTTTGTATTCATTATCTTCCACGCATAATATTTGAAAATTATATGGTCATTATAAAAGACCATTATGAATGATGTACTCATCAACTAATAATGAATAACACGAAAAAAATGAAACTATAAAGATTATTCAAAATACAAATAAATAATATAAACCTGAAGCCTCGCTCAATTTCAGTAATAGTACACAACAGCCAGCCATTTCATATTTTCTGAATTTAATTCTCGACAATCCAACCGCAGAAATAAAACGCTGAAACAAACGAAAAAGAATTTTTGCACAAATTGTAAAACATGATAATCCTGGAAAAATCAAGGAAGGAATTATATCGTTTGTGGTGGAGACACAAAACCACTTTGTTTGTTTTGCTAAAAATCCTGAGCTATGACTTCTGTCCCTGGGGGTGATAATTTCATTTATTTGTTGTTCTTTTGTTTTGCTCTTCTGTTACTTTGTTTTGCTTTCTTAGGTTTCTTAGAGATGTTGTTTCGTAAGGCCTTCTTCATATTATCTTGTTTTATTTAGGTGGGGATATCCTTTGGTTCATGAGAATGATATGGTATCATACTATGTTTTAAGCATAGCAGATATTGTCAGTTGTTTTATATGTGTATGTATATATATATATATATATATATATATATATATATATATATATACATAATGTATGTATATATAAATATATTTACATAATTCTATATATATATATATATATATATATATATATATATATATATATATATATATATATATATATATATATATATATATATATATATATATATATATATATGTATATATATAATATATATATATATATATATATATATATATTATATATATATATATATATATACCTGTTTATATGTGTACATAAATAAAAATAAAAAAAAACACCCATTTCTTTGATCAAACAGAACAAACTGAAGCCAAAAAAAAAATAAAAACTTAAAAAAGGTAATTCAATAACCTGAACCCACCCACACCCCATCCCCCCCCCAAAAAAAATTCATTACTTATCTCAACGAAGCAGCTTCAAAAAAAAAAAAAAAAAACACATCACCTCGAAACGAAGAAGAAGGGAAAACAATGGCATAAAAAAAAAAACATTCAATTTAAGAGAGAGAGAAAAAAAAAAGACGCCCGAATGAGGATGAGAATAAGCGGGAGAGTTGAGGGAGTTTGCTTGCGCCTGATAAACCTCCCCTTAATGGGAAGCAAGTGTCTTGAATTGCTTTAAATCATTTCTATCAACCCACCCCTTTCCCCCTTCCCCCCCATCTACCTCTCTCTCTCTCTCTCTCTCTCTCTCTCTCTCTCTCTACTTCCAGGTTATGAATTTCTCTCTCTCTCTCTCTCTTTCTCTCTCTCTCTTCTTCTTCTTCTTCTTCCAGTATATGAATTTCTCTCTCTCTCTCTCTCTCTCTCTCTCTCTTTTCTTCTTCTTCTTCCTCTTCTTCTTACATTGTATGAATTTCTCTCTCTCTCTATATTTCCAATATATGAATTTCTCTCTCTCTCTCTCTCTACATCCAGTATATGAATCTCTCTCTCTCTCTCTCTCTCTCTCTCTCTCTCTCTCTACTTCCAGTATATGAATTTCTCTGTCTGTCTCTCTGTCTCTCTGTCTGTCTCTAATTCCATTATATTAATGTCTCTCTCTCTCTCTCTCTCTCTCTCTCTCTCTCTCTCTCTCTCTCTCTCTCTCTCTCTCCCCAGCCTTCTAAGTAGGCTAGTCATCACCCCACGTGGGCGTGTGTGTACGTATGTATGTGTGTGTGTATGTGCGCGTTTGTGTGTTGGCGTGTGTGTGTGTGTTAGTGTAATGTTTGTGCCTTTTTTTATGCCAACGGAGGTGGCGTGATTATGAAAGCATGCATGCATGCATGCAGGTTTCAAGTGCTTGCTGTGAACCTGTGGTATTCGGTTAGCTTGCAGATATACTTATTCATTTTTTTTAGTTTTCTGTAGAAGAAAACTATTGTGCCCGCTTTGTGTGTCCGCCCGCACTTTATTCTGTCCGCAATTTTTTCTGTCCGCACTTTTTTCTGTCGGCACTTTTTTCTGTTCGCAATTTATTCTGTCCGCAATTTTTTCTGTCCGCACTTTTTTCTGTTCGCAATTTATTCTGTGCACTTTTTCTGCCCGCACTTTATTCTGTCCGCACTTTCTGTTCACAATTTATTCTGTCCGCATTTTTTCCTGTCCGCACTTTTTCCTGTCCGCACTTTATTCTGTCAGCACTTTATTCTGTCCGCAATTTTTTCTGTCCGCACTTTTTCTGTCCGCCCTCAGATCTTGAAAACTACTGAGGCTAGAGGGCTGCAAATTGGTAAGTCGATCAAACACCCTCCACTCATCAAACATACCAAATTGCAGCCCTCTAGGCTCAGTATTTTTTATTTTATTTCAGGTTAAAGTTAGCCACAATCGTGCTTCTGGTAACGCTATAGGATAGGCCACCGCCGGGCCGTGGTTAAAGTTTCATGGACCGCTGCGCATACAGCATTATACCGAGACCACAAAAAGATAGATCTATTTTCGGTGGCCTTGATTATACGCCGTAGCGGCTGCACGGAAAACTCGATTGCGCCGAAGAAACTTCGGCACACTTTTAACTCGTTATTGTTTGATAGGACTCAGTACATATAATGTCGCATCCATAGAAATGGGAAATTATAATAAAAAAACAAAATTTATTTATATCTTTACTCCTCAGTACGATATTATACGAAGGTGCCTGATGTATAATAATGATGTACCTAAAGAAACACGAATTAATCAATTCTCACCTTTAACCTATAGTGCTTTAAAAGCCCTGACATTTGAATGACTTTCAATCAATTATCTTTCAATACGATTAATAAACTGTATAAGTGGCGTCGTTACTTAATTATAAAACATGTGCACTCCAATTCTATTTAGTTACGACAAAGGCATTCCTCCGTAAGGGTGGGTAGCCCCGTCAGTGCACCTCATGCGGTGCACTGTAGGCATTACTAACGTTCTTGACAGCGTGCTTCCTTAGGTCCGTAGCTGCAACCCCTTTCGTTCCTTTTACTGTACCTCCTTTCATATTCTCTTTCCTCCATCTTACTTTCCACCCTCTCCTAACAATTGCGAGATTTTCCTCCTGTTACACCTTCCAAAAATTTTACTGCCCATTTCCGTTTCAGAGCTGAATGACCTCATAGGTCCCAGTGCTTCTTGGCCTCTGGTCTAAATTCAAAGAAACAAGACTGAAACACAAATAAATCTGCAACAACATAAACAAACAGGCGTTGACAAATGAATGAAGAGTAGAGACATGGAACATTGGCAGGAGAGAAACATACGACGAAGACATTTATATAAACGTGACAGCTAAGAAATATATATATATATATATATATATATATATATATATATATATATATATATATATATATATATATATATATATATATATATATATATATATATAAACAAAAATGGGGAATTCATGACGTAGCATGACCAAAGGATTAGATGCAGTAATGGTAAGGCCTCTTACGTGACAATTGTGCCCACGGCTGCATTATCTCTCTTGTGGGGGGAGGGTTCCTCTCCCCGAATTTTCGAGGAACCACCACCACCGCCAGCAGAAGCGACGCGCCCGTAATGAGAGCCATTCTGGAAATTTCGCGCGTCCTCTCAATTTCTCATGCGGGGAAGCCATTTTCCCCGAAGGCTCACATTAAAAGGTGCTAAAACGGTGGGCGGTATTTCACTTAGATTAATGTCCCGTTTTAATATCGCGTTCGGTGCTAAATCAGGACGGGCGATGGACGCTCTCGTAGACAGACCTCGAGGAGTGAAAATTAGAATACGTACAATAAAAAGAGATGAATGAGAGAGTAATTGAGGTGATGAGAATTGGCTTGGAGGTAATGAAGTTATGCATCAGTTTCTCTATATGGAAGGCCCAGTCATTACTGACCTCATTTACAGAAAACTGAATGCAATATATATATATATATATATATATATATATATATATATATATATATATATATATATATATATATATATATATATATATATAAATAAAAAGAACTTTTGATTGTCAAATAGTCAGTTATATCTAGAAATACGTGTTGGCGTTCCACCTATCGGATTCATAATAATAATAATAATAATAATAATAATAATAATAATAATAATAATCTTTTAAAAGCACAACTATTCCATATCTACTGTGCGCATGCGTAAATCCAATTTCATGATACCTTTTCCTTACACAGACTTTTATAATATACAGTCATATTCACCATTGTAACAATGACATACTGTAATTTCCCCTCGAATTCAAACGAGAGTATTAAAACTCTTCAGAAACGATCCAGATTTACCTTGTCACTCAAGAGTTCCAACGTTCCTGTCGCACGTTTGTTATACAAAGAACAAACGCTGGAATATTTTCAAGTCAGTCTATAAATAATGGAACATTTTCCCCTCCCGGAAGTCAACTACATCAAAGGGATTATCTTCTTTGTGTAAGGAGATTAATAGAAGGAACACTACTCAGAGCATGTTGCTATAAAACTGGGATGGTTCTAATCTCAGAACGTGATGGTGTGGTAGGTGCTTGCATAGGATGTCTGAAGCGTGTTAGATTTTACGGGAGGATATATATATATATATATATATATATATATATATATATATATATATATATATATATATATATATATATATATATATATACACGGCTACCAGGTGATGGGGATAGATAGTCCTTGGAAAGCTTGCAACTTTTTTAATAACAATTACAGTTAGAAGCCATCGTGTTTAAATGAAGTTCTGTTGTATATGTATGTGTATATGTATGCGTATATATATACATGTACATATACAGCAGAACCTCATTTAAATATGATGGCTTCTAACTGTGATTCTTATTAAAAAAATGTTGCAAACTTTCAAGGGCTATCTGTCCCCATCATCCAGTAACTGTAAAAGATATATATATATATATATATATATATATATATATATATATATATATATATATATATATATATATATATATATATATATATATATATATATATATATACATACATGCATACATATATATATGTGTGTGTATATATATATATATATATATATATATATATATATATATATATATATCTATATATATATATATATATATATATATATATATATATATATATATATATATATATATATATACACACCTTACATGACGCACGCATACTTATTTATTTATACATTGCTTGTTGCACTTATCACGTACCCTTCAATATCCCAAGTATTTATCAATAAATCAGGCTAATAAAAAAACAGGTGGCCAATTTGACCTCAATTTTATTATATCCGGTCGATGGTGTAATGTCATATTGAGCTAAAGGTGTCTGAGGTAATGGTACATTTCCTCGTTCTGTAATTATGTAATGCGTTAGTTTCGTAATTCCTGGATACATTACGATATTCTATAAGATAATGTGTCCTCGTGAATGGTGTATTCAGTGTATCCTTTTCGAGATTCGTGGATATCGTGCGCCTGTATTCTGTAATCAAGTAATGTGTTCTTGTCGTGATTAGTGGATACATTTCCGTATTCTATAAAATAAAGTGTTGTCTTGTATAGTGGATGAGTTCTCGCATCCAATGTATCTTTTTCGAGATTCGTGGATACATTTCTGTGTTGCATAATCAAATAATGTGTCCTTTTTGTGATGCGTGGATACATGGCTATATTCTTTAAGACGATGCGTCTTCGTAATTCGTGGATCCATTTCTGTGTTCTATGAGACCATGTATCCTTGTGATTTTTGGATACATTCCAGTCTTCTGCGATGAGGCATGTATACAATTAGTGGTTCGTGGATACATTATTCAATTAGTAGTTAGTGGATACATTTTTCAATTAGTAGTTAGTGGATACATTATTCAATTAGTAGTTAGTGGATACATTATTCAATCCGTAGTTAGCGGATACATTATTCAATTAGTAGTTAGTGGATACATTATTCAATCAGTAGTTAGTGGATACATTATTCAATTAGTAGTTAGTGGATACATTATTCATTTAGTAGTTAGCGGATACATTATTCAATCAGTAGTTAGTGGATACATTATTCAATTAGTAGTTAGTGGATATTCAATTAGTAGTTAGTAGATACATTATTCAATTAGTAGTTAGTGGATACATTATTCAATTAGCAGTTAGTGGATACATTATTCAATTAGTAGTTAGTTGATACAATCCCGTATTTTCTAAAAATGTACATTTTTAATTTCCTTCTCCGTAAGGGCGTAGTGCCATCATTGCACCTCGTGCGGTGCACTGTAGGCATTACTTAAGGTTCTTTGCTGCAGCCCCTTTAGTTCCTTTTACTGTACCTCCTTCCATATTCTCTTTCTTCCATCTTACTTTCCTCAACCCTCTCCTAACAATTGATTCATAGTGCAACTGCTTTGAGGTTTTCCTCCTGTTACGCCTTTCAAACCTTTTACTGTCAATTTTCGTTTCAGCGCTGAATGACCTCATAGGTCCCAGTGCTTGGCCTTTGGCCTAAATTCTATATTCAGTTCAATTCAATTTTGTTATTTTCTCAAGTTGTTTCTCTACCTGAAATTATAAATCAGTTTATAGAACGTATTTTATAGAAATAAACCAGTTTTAAGTTTTCTTCTTCAAATCAGTTTGTAA
>NC_089750.1:1289207-1296707 GCF_040412425.1 Macrobrachium rosenbergii | reverse complement strand
TGATTTTGGGTAAATGTGAGATTGCAGGAAAATTTGATAAGAAGTCCTTGGGGAAATTGGATTAGCTTGCATTGAGAAAAGATATATAATCTATGCAGAAAGTAAAACTCTCTCTCTCTCTCTCTCTCTCTCTCTCTCTCTCTCTCTCTCTCTCTCTCTCTATATATATATATATATATATATATATATATATATATATAAATGAGTGTATGTATATATATATGTGTATATATATTATATATATATATTTATATATATACGTGTGTATTTATATATACATAAATGCATGAATATATTTTATGCATACATATATATATATATATATATATATATATATATATATATACTGTATATATATATAAATATACATAGTTTTTTGGTTTATTCTCATAAGCCAAATAAAATTATGTCTATTAATTTTAAAGACTAATAAGAAAAAGATACCAATTTCCTCAAACAGAGAAGAGAGAGAGAGAGAGAGAGAGAGAGAGAGAGAGAGAGAGAGAGAGAGCCATGAACTTACGGTTATTCAATTAAGAATAAAGAGGAGAGTTTGGACGAACTCTCTGATTTCCGCTCTAGAAATTCGGATGTTTCCAAAAGGGCGACTCTTTTAATTTCATATATATTCATGAGACCTTTGCATAATGGAGTAGCCCTCATGGAGTTTGAGAATTATTCTCTTATTGTTCAGAATTCTCTTCGGAGAACTTCGTGGATTCTCTTATCTCTCTGACCAAAATTCTCAAAAGAAATGAGGTGGATTTGAATTATATTTGAATAACCATAAGTTCATGGCCCTCTCTCTCTTTCTGTCTCTCTCTCTGTGTGTCTCTCTCTGTGTGTTTAATGAAATTTGTTAATTTTTCTTCCTTTTATCTTCTAAAATTCATAGATGTAAGTTTATTTGGAAATTACTGTCAGTCCATAAAAATGAAAAAAATTATCCATATACGTGTAGATAGATATATAAATTATATATATATATATATATATATATATATATATATATATATATATATATATATATATATATATATATATATATATATATGTATATATATATTTCTTTCTTAAATATTGCCTCGTTGTTAGAGAATTGTCAGGTGGATGTTGAAGAAAATACTTAAATTTTTTAAAATATTCCTTGTTTAAATATTCATTTTAATTTTTTTAATATTCCTTGTTGAATATTCCTTCGTGCTGATGGTCTGAATTATATATATATATATATATATATATATATATATATATATATATATATATATATATATATATATATACATATATATATATATATATTTTTTTTTTCGATACTCCCTTTGTGTTAGGAAATGTCAGGTGGATTAGAAATATTAAAATTTGTTAAGTATTCTCAATTTAAATTTAAATATTCCTTGTTGAAATATTCATTTTTCAATAACTGAGGTCAGTGCTGATTGAGATCATTATACTCAATTTGAATAATTACATTCTTGTTTATATTTGTTTGTTTTGAGCATCAGTAAAATGTCATTATGATAAAGTTAATTGAGTTTGTTAATGAAAACTTAAAAAAAAAAACTGATTATTATTTGCATAAGAAAACAAAGGTTGATTATGTCACATTTATTCATCCAATTTAGCTTGTAAGGTCCATCATTTCAAACCTAAAATAATTCAATATTATTTCTATAATAATCTTTGAATTTATATTTCCATTATTTACTTTAAAAATTGGTAAAAATGTAGAGTGATATCAATTAGGAAAATTTATTTTACACAAATTTAACTATAATGTAAACTCGAAAAATATACTTTACATAAAAATTTTTTTAATGAAGGCTTTAAAAAAAAATAGAGAATTAAGATTTGATCAGAAACATAAACAAAAGTATTTATCCCACTTCTATTTCAACAGAAAAACCTTAAGTCTAGAATATCCTGAATGATTGTAACTACAATTCCTATACGCTCTTCAGGGAAGAAAGTAAAATGAGAAAACGTGACTATCTGAATATAAATAACAAGTAAAAAATGCACCGACGTATCTTCGGGGCAATCGAGTTTTCTGTACAACCGCTATAGTGTATAATCAAGGCCACCGAAAACAGGTCTATCTTTCGGTGGTCTCGGCATAATGCTGTACGAGCCGCGGCCCATGAAACTTTAACTACGGCCCGGTGGTGGCCTATCCTATATTGCTGCCAGAAGTACGATTATGGCTAACTTTAACCTGGAATCAAATGAAAACTACTGAGGCTAGAGGACTGCAATTTGGTATGTTTGATGATTGGAGGGTGGATGATCAACATACCAATTTGCAGCCCTCTAGCCTCAGTAGCTTTTAAGATCTGAGGGCGGAGAGAAAAAGTGCGGACGGAAAAAGTGCGGACGGACAGACAAAGCCGTCTCAATAGTTTTCTTTTACAGAAAACTAAAAAAATAAATCATATCTCATGATTTCCACTGAGACGACTGTCTTTAAAGAAATATCTTATGTCAAGTTCAATTAATTTTGAAAGTCAGAACGAAAGCGGGTTATTAAAATGATATTCTCGCTTTTGGATGAGTGAAAATTAATATTAATGCAGTGGAGGTCTCTCTCTCTCTCTCTCTCTCTCTCTCTCTCTCTTTCTCTCTCTCCCTCCTAGTCGAGTGGCAAATTAATTTGTAATGAAGGTGAATTTCTGATTACTTTTGATTACTTTTCCGAGTATTTAGACACGTGGAAGGAAATCATATTTTAATCATGATAAATCTTTGCGTCTAGAGAAATATATATGTATATATAATATATATATATATATATGAATATATATATGTATATATATATATGTATTTATATGAATATATATATGTATTTATATGAATATATATATGTATTTATATGAATATATATATATATATATATATATATATATATATATATATATATATATGAATATATATATATATATGAATATATATATATATATATATATATATATATATATATATATATATATATATATATATATATATAAACCTCTATTTTCACCTCACCTAAAAAACAGCCTAACAATTTCATTTAGCGTCGTGAAATGGACCCACATCGCTTCCACAGGGATGCTTTCTATTTATTTTTTCCACTCTGCCTGGAAAACGAGGAGAGAGAGAGAAATAGCAGCCATTATTACATGTATACCTTTCTCTCTCTCTCTCTCTCTCTCTCTCAGCATCATCCCACTAAATGTAAAAGTTTAACTCTCTCTCTCTCTCTCTGTACCATCCCACTAAATGCAAAAGTTTAGTTTTCTCTCTCTCTCTCTCTCTCTCTCTCTCTCTCTCTCTCTGTCTCTCTGTGTATCCCACCTCTCTCTCTCTCTCTCTCTCTCTCTCTCTCTCTCTCTCTCTCTCTCTCTCTCTCTCATCATCCCACTAAATGTAAAAAGTTTAACTTTAACTCTCTCTCTCTCTCTCTGTGCCATCCCACTAAATGCAAAAGTTTAACTCTCTCTCTCTCTCTCTCTCTCTCTCTCTCTCTCTCTCTCTCTCTCTCTCTCTCTCAGCATCATCCCACTAAATGTAAATGTTTAACTCTTTAACTCTCTCTCTCTCTCTCTCTCTGCCATCAAAATGCAAAAGTTTAACTCTCTCTCTCTCTCTCTCTCTCTCTCTCTCTCTCTCTCTCTCTCTCTCTCTCTCTCTGTACCATCCCACTAAATGCAAAAGTTTAACTCTCTCTCTCTCTCTCTCTCTCTCTCTCTCTCTCTCTCTCTCAGCATCATCCCACTAAATGTAAAAGTTTAACTCTCTCTCTCTCTCTCTCTCTCTCTCTGCCATCCCACTAAATGCAAAAGTTTAAGTCTCTCTCTCTCTCTCTCTCAGCATCATCCCACTAAATGTAAAAGTTTAACTCTCTCTCTCTCTCTCTCTCTCTCTCTCTCTCTCTCTCTCTCTGCCATCCCACTAAATGCAAAAGTTTAAGTCTATCTCTCTCTCTCTCCCTCTCTCTCTCTCTCTTTCTTGATCATAGTAATAAATGCACAAGTGTAACTCTCTCTCTCTCTCTCTCTCTCTCTCTCTCTCTCTCTCTCAGTACCATCCCACTAAATGTAGAAGTTGAAGTTTATCTCTCTCTCTCTCTCTCTCTCTCTCTCTCTCTCTCTCTCTCTCTCTCTCTCTCTGAAGTAAGGAGAAATGAAACAGTGCCTCCTCCATTAAAACTTCTCTGACTCGTTAAGAAGGATTTTCGCCACACAGAATATCTTGTAAACACCGAGCCACCTTAGCTTCTCTTTTTAGAACCTCCGTTTAAACGGCTTGTTTACAACTAACTTCATCTATTATTAATTTGAAACTAACAATAAATAAAGAAAAACAAGTAAAAAATGCGCCGAATTTTCTTCGGCGCAATCGAGTTTTCTGTACAACTGTTTTCTTCTGCTCTTAATTTGAAACTGACAATAAGGAAAACGTGTAGAAAATGCAATCGAGTTTTCTGTACAGCGTATAATGCTGTATGAAACTTTTAGCCGAGGCCCATGGAACTCAGGTGGTGGGCGGTGGTGTTGGTACCTATTTCGTTGCCAGAAGTACGGTTATAGTTAACTTTAACCTTAAATTAAATCAAAACTACTGAGGTTAGAGGGCTGCAATTTGGTATGTTTGATGATTGGTGGGTGGATGATCAACATACCAATTTGCAGCCCTCTAGCCTCAGTAGTTTTTAAGACCTGAGGGCGGACAGAAAAAGAGCTGACAGAAAAAGTGCGGACACAAAAAGTGCGGACAGAAAAAGTGCGGACAGGAAGAGTGCGGACAGAAAAAGTGCGGACAGGAAGAGTGCGGACAGAAAAAAGTGCGGACAGAAAAAGTGCTGACGGACAAAACTGGCACAATAGTTTTCTTTTACAGAAAACTTAAAAACTTAGTTTATATTTTATTAAAGTGAAAATCTTAGATAGTAACAAACCTTCAATATATTAATTTCTATTATTCAAACTGAATTGTCCTACAAAGTGAATTATAGCATCATAATCATTGATATTTAATTTCTAATGATACACATCAATACAAAGTTTACAAAGGGTCAACTTTGCAAAGTCTGATATTTTCACGAGACTTTATTTTGTTGCTTCATCGAAATTTCAAGAAAAAATTCGAATCATCATTGATTTTAGTATTTTTTTGAAAGGGGTCAGCATGATATTGTCGAAGGAACTTGTCTGATTATTATTTTGCATGAATTTGAGCCATCTCGAGGGTTAATATTGGAGAAATTAATATGTCGATAAGTACTTGAAGTTCTTACGATATTTAATTCAGGCTAGAACACAAATGTATGTATACATGTTTGTTTATATATATGTATATATATATATATATATATATATATATATATATATATATATATATATATATATATATATATATACATGATGTGTGTATGTAAATAACCACAATTGTATTATATCATAACTGAGAGAGAAAGCGATTTTTCACAAAAATGAATGATGCAAAATACAAAAAATTATTTTCCGTACAAAAAAATATAGAAAAACATTTTCTACCTCTTTACGGAATATTGATTTCATCCCTTATTTTTTTGTTATAATGAATTGAGTGGATAGCAATTTTACTCACACTTAAAGGTTAATTACTGTTAATGAGAACTTTCTAATTAATGGGCTTTCGTGCTATCGCTGATGGAAAATATGACCTAATCTCATTAACATGATCACTGGTTATTTGATCATCAGCAAGCATTTGGGAATATGAATTGGTTGCGTGCACACACACACGCACACACACACACATATATACGCACACACGCACACACACACACACACACACACATATATATATATATATATATATATATATATATATATATATATATATATATATATATATATATATATATATATATATATGTGTGTGTGTGTATACATATATACATATATATTAGAAATACTCTGCACACAGTCACGTGTGGAATAGAAATAAATTTCTGACTCATCAGGATCGAACCCAGGCCTGTCAGTTGAAAGACCTGGGTTCGATCATGATGTGAGTCAGAAATTTATACACACACACACACACACACACACACACACACACACACACACACACACACACACACATATATATATATATATATATATATATATATATATATATATATATATATATCTCAAGCAGAAGTTTGATGGTCATAATAAGCCTTGTCGACTCTGATAAAATACAGATAGAAATATCAAGAAACTCTTTTACTTTAGGAATAATATAGAAGCTATTTAACAAAGTAAATATAATATATTACACAATTATAGAGTACAGAGTGTTCAGTATTTCCACTGAATATTATTATGGAATAAACTCTGAATTATACATTCCATTAAAGTTAAAAAGTTAAAGTCTTCCTGGGCCTCTACGAGGCTCATAGGGCAGGCGCTGATCTCCAGTTTCTTTAGCCGACAGCTAGTTGGGGAGTGGTACCGATGCCTAAGACACGTAGCCAGTGTGTCGATAGGCCCACTGTTCAACCTCCCAGCCCGAGGGCTGGTACCTATTCTCTTACTCACCCTCTCAAATTTTCAGACTACTAGGTTGGCGGGTCACCTGGTTTATGCAATTGCGCCATCCCCAAGCCACCAGTGAGCGGCGGGATTTGAAACCGGTAAAAAAATATTAACAATTTAAAACAACTTCGCAGTTTCACTCAAAGAATCAGTACATTTTCGAATAACTTTCTTAATATGACAGAAATAACGCAGGTTTCTGTAATGGACCAAACGTTCCCAGGTTCTTTATTCTCCCCTGACTGAAATAATTATGAGACCAGCTGTCTCTGCTGACTTATGATAAGTGACGGATTTCTAATTCAGTATGAAATGAATCGAATTCTTTTTATGAAGGAAGAGGATTTTCGGAATGTACCCTCTTTAATAATAAATGTGCGGTGTTATCCACTGGAAAATGTTATGGCTTTGGGACATCAGTTTGATGCAGCAGCATTTGGTATATGATTTTTATTTCAGAAGTTTTATATAAATAGTTTGCGGAATTCTTGTGGGTTCTTATGATACGAGGAGCCGGTTTTATGTACAGTTGAAACTTTGTATTTATTTTTTAATGAATGGTTATATATTAAGGAATTGGAAGTAAAAGATAAATATGTAACAGAATTCACTGTATTTTCATAAAAAGTTCATATCGCATGGGATTTTCACGTTAAACAAGCGCAAATTATTGCTGACATTCCAATCTAGATTTTAGATATAAATGAAACAGAATTTGGCTTCTAAAAGTAAACCTCATGCATTACTATTTGGCATTATTTTAATGAAGAAAAAATACAGCATATATTCTATAGACTTCCTACAGTCAACAGAAAATTCATCACATAGATAATACTAAATACGTCCTCGTCATTTACAACACAGATCAATACCTGATAAAATCTAAACAAAATTAACGCACGATTCTATTGCCGTCTGCGATAACAACACCGAAGCCATCTAGGTGTGGAAATAT
>NC_089750.1:1279207-1286707 GCF_040412425.1 Macrobrachium rosenbergii | reverse complement strand
TCAAGTTCTGCTCAATTCGTCTTTCTGTTTTTGTCTCGCAACAAGAAAAATTGTGGTCATTAGATGATCCTCTCCTGCATCATTCCGCTAAATGGTCGAGTTTGTTCCTTTCGGGAGAGAGAGAAGGAATTGAAGCGCCCTTGTTTTATCGCCCCGTCGAGTTCTTTAATTGAATGGTTCTTTGTAACTCTGGGTTATAAGGGTCTGCGAATTAGGAAGATTATTGGGATTAGTAAATTTGTGCGTACGTGTTTGTGTGTATGTATATGAGAGTGCATGTTTATGTGTATGTCTACTTTATGTGTATGTATGTATACGTGTTTATGTGCATATGTGTGTGTATATGAGAATGTATGTTTGTTGTGTTTATGAGTATGTATACGTGTTTATGTGTGTGTGTATGTATATGAGAATACATGTTGTGTGTGTATGTATATGAGAATACATGTTTATGTGTATATGTGTATGTATATGAGAATGTATGTTTGTTGTGTTTATGAGTATGTATACGTTGTTTATGTGTGTGTATGTATATGAGAATACATGTTTATATGTATGTCTACTGTGTTTATGTGCATATATGTATACGTGTTTGTGTATATGTGTATGCATATGAGAATACATGTTTATGTGTATGTCTATTGTCTTTATGTGCATATACGTAGGCTATACATGTTTATGGGTATATGTGTATGTATATGAGAATACATTATGTGTATATGTCTCTACGCGTCCATGTGTATACATGTATACATGTCTATGTATACATGCAATCTCGTCCAAAGAGAGGGGATTAGTGACAGTTTGCCTCAAACTTTTTGAGAAAAACTCGACAAGATGAAACGTCTGTGATGAACCTCCGTATTATACACGTTAAAATAACTCGTTCCCTTAGAATTCCCCAAAATCTGGTCGAAAGTTGTGTCCCGGTTATTTTGACTCGACGGGTCGTGACTGGAGTTGTCAAAATGATTGCGATTATTTAGTGATTTTTTTTCTTTTCTTTTTCGAAGGAATATGGTTAAGAAAGAGAGCGAGTTGAGACGTGTGACTTTTGATGATAATGAATGGGTAGGTGTTTATATGTGTTGGAAATTTATACATGTAAACAGAGATATATCTAATTGTATATATCATGTGTTTGCATAAGTTTGAAAAATATATAAATCTGTATATGTTCTAAACAAGTTCCAGAATCCTTGGAAAAGATATATAGAATATATATATATAATATATATATATATATATATATATATATATATATATATATATATATATATATATATATGTATATGTGTATATGTGTGTGTGTGTGTGTGTGTGTGTGTGTGTGTGTATTACACATACACACACATGCACACACACACATATATATGTGTGTGTGTGTGTGTGTGTGTGTGTGTATGTGTAATTTAAAGTTCACTGGCATCACAGAATACCCGTATACACAAATCTTTCACCATTTTAATTCGAACGCCGCTCCGAGGCCAAGGTTATCAGAATGGTCGGTTCAAAACGGAACGAAAATATCCCATTTTCCAAAAACTGAGTAAAATTCCCCAACGCTGAACGACCACAACAGTATTTTCACGTAGGGAACAAAATCATTAATTCGCAGAAATATTCCTTCGCATTGAAAAGTTCAAACTTTGAACTCTGAAAAATACCATACACCGCCGTTTTCCATAGGTCAGAAAAAAGTCATCAAATAGAACACCTCTTTTCATTATCCATATCCAACGCTTTTAAAGGCTCCAGGGGGGGAGGGGGTTTTTACAAAGGTAATGCAAACGCGTCAGTACTTCAAAGGAGGCAATGGGTAAGTGAAAGTCTGTCAACAAACAAATGGTTTGGCTTTTCATGATGCCGGAACTAGAGTGTTTACGCATTTCTGTTGGAATTTTTAATTTAGAGTTTCAGTCTGAAAAATAAGGAGCAGAGGTCACTAATTCTCTGATGAATAGTTTTCATTGGATGCATATTGTTTACTGTGGTCCTAAGACCATTATTATTATTATTATTATTATTATTATTATTATTATTATTATTATTATTATTATTATTATTATTATTATTATTATTATTATTATTTTTTTGGGGGTGTCTATCACAGTCATCCTATTCGACTGGGTGGTTTTTACAGTGTGGTGTTCAGGTTGCATCCTTATTCCTTAGGAGTCCATCACTTTTCTCACCGTGGTTTTTACAGCTCCTTCTAGGAGTCCATCACTTTTCGCACTATGAGCTGAGCACACTTTTCTGCATGAATCCTGGAGCTACTGGCATCCAGTCTTCCACTTTTCAGGATCTTGGGATCGTGCCTAGTGTTCTAGTTTTGGGTACAATTTCCACTGGCATATTCCATATCCTTCTTATATCGATTTTCAGGTCTTGATACCTATCAATTTTTTCTCTCTCTTTCTCATCTACTCTGGTGTCCCATGGTATTGCGACATCAATGAGTGATACTTTCTTTTATTATTATTATTATTATTATTATTATTATTATTATTATTATTATTATTATTATTATTATTATTATTATTATTATTCAGAAGATGAACCCATTCACATAGAACAAGCCCACAGGTGCCACTGACTTGAAATTCAAGCTTCCAAAGAATATGGAGTTCATTAGCAAGAAGTAACAGAAGGCACTAGGAAATACAGAAAGTAGAGATCACTTATTAAATAAAATAAATGAACAAATTTTAATGAATAAATAGGAAAAAATGTCAGTAAATTATTAAGATACAAGGAGAATTGTATCAGGGTTGTAAAGCATCGCATCTACGCTTGAATTTTAGAAGTTCCGATTACCCGCCATACTCAGTAGGGAGACTGTTCCACATTCCAGCGGTGTGAGGAATAAAGGAGCTCTGAAACTGAGAAGATGCATTAGATCAAGAAGCTGTGCAACCTTGATGAGGTGTAGTTGTCTGCAACTTACCAAATAAACTGCTTGGAGGTAATGTTGGGACCTCTGTAACCGGAGGATCTAGAGTTTTTTGGGGGGTGGCACAAATTCGGAGTCCTGCAAGATTCCTGCACACAACAAAAACATAATGAAAAAATACTGAAAGCTCCAAATTAGTTGGTTACAGAAATTTCCAGAGGCTAATCTATTCCTGATTAAAACTCAGTACCGTCATCCCTAAGCGAAAAGGAAAATGAATCTGAAAATAGAAAAGTGATAACATTTACAACCTGTCTTGTAATAAGAACTTCAGAAGTTCAAGCGGAGATGAAATGCATTTTCTACCCTAATACGATTCTTGTGTTTTGATAGTTTACTTACATTTTTTCTATTTATTTATCAAATTGTTAATATAGTTTTTCCTTTTTTAATAAGTGATCCCTTCTTTCTGATAATTTGTGAACCTATGAAAAAAAATGGCATTGGTCTGTATAAACAGTGGCTGGGATTATGTTATATTTGACAGTGAAGAAGAAACATCAACATTGAAACTCACATTTGATTATGGTGAGATAATAATCTAAAAGTATTATATAAAACCAGCTATATATTACCAAAAACAGTATCTTAAAAACTTCACAACTACGTCTATTTCCGCCAGAAATAACCCTCAAAAACCATCTCTTACCATTTCCCAAATACGACCCCAGAAAACAAAATCACCTTTCCCCAAACGGAAATCTCTGACCTGCACCCGAAATCCCCTTTGAATAGAAAGAAAGGACCTGATTGCCAAGGAGGGGATGGTGGATCCTTCGGCGAGGAATCACACAAAGGGCTGATCCGAACCCGATCTCAAAACAGAGCTCAATTAAGAGAGGCCATACGTGAACTCACGGGAACCAAGGACCGCCGAAACGAAGCAGTACAAAGCGAGATACAGTTTGATCAAGTTGCGTTTCTGTGCCGGGATGGGATTTAGACGCCACCACCACCACCACCACACCGGCACCGCACCCCCGTTTTCTTTCGCCCGTTTTCTTTCTCGTGCGCTAATGGAAGGGAAACCTCAGTAGATGGTGTTTGATTGGGTTTGGGTGTGCGAGTTTTATTATGTGTATGCTGAATTGTGCGTTTGTATAAAGAAGATATTCAGTTGACTTTTTTTTTATTTATGTTATAGTTTTGAGATAAATAATGTGTTAAAGGGTGATGTGATGACTGAATTTTCTTGATATATATATATATATATATATATATATATATATATATATATATATATATATATATATATATATATATATATATATATATATATATGGGAGAGAGAGAGAGAGAGAGAGAGAGAGAGAGAGAGAGAATATATTCCTTATATTACTCCCTATACATATAAAATCCAAAAACAGAAATTTTATCTCTTGTCAAAACTCTTAACAAATTTAAGAAAATAACTTGCATGTCAACATTAAAAAATACCCACCTCTATATTTTTAATACAGAATACCTAAACCAATGGTTCTCAAGGTGGGGGGGGGGCGGCGTGTCCCCGACCCACAAAGGGGTCCATGACTATAGAGTAGGAGGTCCGCGAGAATTTTGGAAAATCAGAAAAATAATAAAAAATATAAGTATATTTTTATTATTTTATTTTTACTTTATTTTTATTTTATTTCTATTTCATTTTATTTTTATTTTATTTTATTTTATTTTTGTGTATATAAATAAATATTGATAAAACAAGAACAATGACAATTGTGCTCCGGGAACCTCCAGTTGACGACCACTGACCTAAACAAATTGCAAAATCAAGGAACGTAATTCTACAATAAGCTGAATTCTCAGTAATCCTCTTCCCAGATAGCTACGGTCTACATTAGCATCCGAGAGGTAGAAAGAGATTAAAAAAGAATTTGGTCTCGTTTATAAATCCTCATTGTAAGGACTTAACTTCGACACTCAGATGCATAATTGACGATCTGTAATTGTTTAATAGCTTAAGCTCCTTACTGAAATGTGCATTGGATTATGTTTGACAAAAGGAGATTTAGGTTCGTGCGTCTTTGAATATTCAACTTCAACTATATATATATATATATATATATATATATATATATATATATATATATATATATATATATATATATATATATATATATATATATATATATATATATATATAGATTGCCCAATAAGAGAATAATGGATTTGTAGTTTTAGTTTTCTGAAAAGAGAGCTATTGTGCCGATTTTGTCTGTCCGTCCGCACTTTTTCTGTCCGCCCTCAGATCTTAAAAGCTACTGAGGCTAGAGGGCTGCAAATTGGTATGTTGATCATCCACTCACCAATCATCAAATTGCAGCCCTCTAGCTTCAGTAGTTTTTATTATATTTAAGGTTAAAGTTAACCATAATAGTGCTTCCTGACAACGCAACAACGACAGGCCGCCACGGCCAGCTGAGAATTTCATGGGCCGTGGCTTATACAGCATTATATCGAGACCACCTAAAGATAGATCTGTTTTCAGTGGCTTTGATTATACGCTGCACAGAAAACTCGATTGTTTGTTTAATTTTTATCAGAGAATCTGTTAATTCCTTTCTGTTTATATATATATATATATATATATATATATATATATATATATATATATATATATATATATATATATATATATATATATATATATATATATATATATATATATATATATATACATACATACTTACATCATACATACGTACATTCGTACATGCATACATATATACATACGTATCTAATAAAACAAGACACGGACCCATCCTGGGAACCCACTTTAAATCAATGAAGAAAAATCTGGCATAATTATGAAAAGCCCAACAGCTCAACTTCATTGTCCCATTTCCACGAAACAACCCGACGACGCAAACAGACTCGAAAGAGGAACAACGTTGCATCATCTACTAGAACAACAATTTTTTTTTTTTTTTTTTTGCTTCTGAAAAAGCGAAATCAAACTTTCATTTCGACATTTTCGAGATTCAACATTTCAAGGGAGGTGGTTCTCTCAAATTCCGCCGGAATTTGTTGCGTTGCGCATTTGTCCCGGACACAATTTGAGAGGACATATTATGCCCCTGATGATTGTTGCAGCTTCTCTGAATGTTGCAGGTTTGGTTCTGGGGAATCTGAAAAGATTTTTTTCTCTCGCTCTTTTGATTTTTATAGAGAAAATTGTTTTTAAAAGAATAAACTTAAAATTATGACTTTTGATTGTAATCATTTGTCACCGCGAAGATGAGGTTTCAGTTGCAGTTTGGTTCTGGGGAATCTAAAATTATTTTTTCTCTTACTCTTTTGATTTTTATAAAAAAAAATGTTGACTTTTATAAAGAAAAATTGTTTTATAAACATATGAAATTATGACTTTAGGTTGTAATCATTTGACATCAAGAAGACCGAGGTTTCAGTTGCAGGTTTGGTTTTGGGAAATCTGAAAAGATTTTTTCTTCTGCTCTTTTGATATTTATAAAGAAAATTGTTTTTAAAAGAATATACATATAAAATTATGACTTTTGGTTGTAATCATTTGTCACCAAGAAGATGAGGTTTCAGTTGCAGGTTTGGTTCTGGGAAATCCAAAAAGATTTTTTCTCTTGCTTTTTTTATTTTTATACAAAAACAATTGTTTTAAGAGAACAAACATATAAAATTATGACTCTTGATTGTAATCATTTGTCACCACGAAGATGAGGTTTCATTTGCAGGTTAGCGAATTTCAACTTCTATTTTTTTAAACTTGTTATTTTTGATCATTTTTCTGATAGAATGACCATATAAAATTATTTTGATTTTTGATGTAATCACGCCACAGTTGCAGTGAAAGCCTTAGTTACATATAACTTGTTTTTCCTTTGTAACTGTTCACTTCCTTCTTAGATTTTATATTGATAAACTAGATAAACTAAACATAAAATTATTTTTATTTTCTCATGTAATCATATGCCACAGGTACAGTAGGAGCTTTGTGTATAATTTGGGGAATTTTCACTTAGTTTTCTTCTTACTCTCTATTAGTTTTCCCCTTTTCAATAAACCTAATAGGTTATATTATATTGATTTTAGGGTTTACTTAGAAATAAGGGCTTCAGAGAATTTCAATCATAGGCCGGAGAATTTCAAATTACTCATGTCATTTACTTAATTTAGAATTTTGTTTTGTTTTTCATTTCAAGAAACTTACTTTTATTTCAAGAAGCTTACTTAAGAGAATTGTTTAGATTCAAGAATATATTTAGATGTTGCAATTTACGCTAAACCTCAAGTTTTGTTGTAAGTTGATTTTCAAATTTTACAGACTCTTGATCATGCAATTGTTTTATCAGTAAAGTGGATGTGTAACTTTTACCTACTTTTTCTATTTCATACATTAAAATTAACAAAATACTGTTGTATATAGATTATACTTTCTTGGTGAATATAACATTCTCTCTCTCTCTCTCTCTCTCTCTCTCTCTCTCTCTCCTCTTTCCCTCACTCAATCTCTCTCTCTCTCTCTCTCTCTCTCTCTCTCTCTCTCTCTTCATTAATCTCTCCCTCGCTCTCTC
>NC_089750.1:1271707-1276707 GCF_040412425.1 Macrobrachium rosenbergii | reverse complement strand
CATTCTAAAAAATATAAAAATACAGAGAATTCTTATAATACTTTTTAGCAACAACTAACATAAAAAAAACTACTGATTTGTTTTAAAATTAAACTCACTCAGTTGCTCCAAGTAAAAGCAACATGTTTACATCTTAGGAAGACAAATGATTATAATATCTTCCACATAAACCCTTTGATATTTTGCTAAATGATTCTCAGGAAGAAAGATGCGTAAATAAAAACATTAAACAAAATCCTGACTTATTTAAAATCAATTCTCAGAGACAATCATTTGCTGTTCAGTCCTCGAGGGATAAAAGCACCGAATATTTTATTCCGGGTAATGGAATGAGCTGAATACTTTTGAATATTTTATGAGTTTTCATATGCGATAATATTATTTTAATTGCTAGTTTTATTTGCAAGACGATAAAGGGGAACGCGTTGGATTGCTTGAATGTTAGAGAGTATTAATAAGAAATAATGAAATCAAACTGGAACCTCGATAGTTCAAATGAGGAATCAGCTCATTACTACCATGAAACAATTCTCCTTTTATTTTAATAGTTTACTTAAATTTTTTATCTATTTATCTATTCAGTTATTAATTTACTTTTCTATTCTAACAGTAGATTTCTTCTTTCCGTCTTTCCCATTACTTCTTGTTACTTCTTTAAAATAATAATAATAATAATAATAATAATAATAATAATAATAATAATAATAATAATAATAATAATAATAATAATCCATGGCAGTTGTGGAAAACACGGGTTTCTATAATTCCTACCTGAATTTTTAGAGAGAGAGAGAGAGAGAGAGAGAGAGAGAGAGAGAGAGAGAGAGAGAGAGAGAATGAATGTCTAAATCTCTCTCTCTCTCTCTCTCTCTCCTATCTGTTCTATAACTGTTTT
The DNA here is from genome assembly GCF_040412425.1 of Macrobrachium rosenbergii. Taxonomy (NCBI): domain Eukaryota; kingdom Metazoa; phylum Arthropoda; class Malacostraca; order Decapoda; family Palaemonidae; genus Macrobrachium; species Macrobrachium rosenbergii. The sequence continues at coordinate 1,275,812 of NC_089750.1, read as the reverse complement.
CTATCTATCTATCTGTTCTATAACTAATTTTATATATCTATATATATATATATATATATATATATATATATATATATATATATATATATTATATATGTTTATATATGTGTGTGTATATATATATATACATACATATATATATATATATATATATATATATATATATATATATATATATATATATATATATACATATATATATCACACAAGATATATTTCATAAGGACATATTCATGGCTTCTACGGAATCGCAGATAAATATTTACCTTCCATCTTGTATATAATTTCAGAACTACAGACAAATTCATGTTACAAAATATAGTTCAAAATTCCATTTCATATTGGCAATATGTTGGAGGGAATGTTCACAGCAATTTCAGTAGTAAAATGAAATAGTCATTATTGCATTATTCAAACCCAGCAAAATAAAAAATATGACTGTCTGCTTTTTTCAAAACGAAAATATTTTTTGAGTGAATATCTTTTGTGAGCAGTTTGGTCTGAGTGAGAACAATTATATTATTATTGAGGCCGTTTCAAAAGCAGGATGTTAGCTAATTCTGAATCGCGCATAAAATATGGTTTTGAAAGATTGTCAATTAATTTTTTTGTTCTTTAATCATCAAGTTTTATATTATTCCTCTTTAAGATAATATACAATTAAAACTGATTTGTATTTTATCATAAGTAATCCAATGTATGTTTTAGGTGGGCAAATAGGTAGGCATTGTAAAAATGATATAGAGTTGGTTATAGGAAAGATTTGAATAAAAAGAGAGATAGAAAAAATACGGAATGACAACTCTCTCTCTCTCTCTCTCTCTCTCTCTCTCTCTCTCTCTCTCTCTCTCTCTATATATATATATATATATATATATATATATATATATATATATATATATATATATATATATATATATATATATATATATATATATATATATATATGTGTGTGTGTGTGTGTGTGTGTATGTGTATATATATATATATATATATATATATATATATATATATATATATATATATATATATATATATATATATATATACTGTATATATGCACATATACAAATATATATGTATATATAAATATATATGTATATGTATATATACACATGTGTGTGTATACATATATACCAATGTACGTGCATACTATATGAACAGACAAACCTCGTCCCACAACCATCACTGTCAAAAAAAAAAAAAAAAAAACATAAAAGTTTAAAAAAAAGTTTCCATCTCGACAACCAACTCTCTTCTTTCATTAAAAAAAGCAAAACAAAAAAAGAAAAGAGAGGAATAATGACTAAATCAAGACACAGCTCCGTTTGTCATTGTGTTTTGAAACAATGGAAAGAATATTATCCCCCCCAAAAAAAAATAAACTCAGCATTTCTCTTTGAAAAAGATGAAAGGAAAATTTTATTTACACATTTTTTCGAGATTCAATAATTCAAACAGGTGGTTTTATATTCTATCAGAATTTGTCAGAATTTGGAAGAATTGGTTAGAATTGTCAGAATTTATCAGAATTGGTCAGAATCTGTTAGAATTTATCAGAACTGGTCAGAATTTGTTAGAATTGGTCAGAATTTCGCAGAATTTATCAGAATTGGTCAGAATTTGTCAGGATTGGCCAGAATTTGTTAGAATTAGACAGAATTTGTTAGAATTTATCAGAATTTGTCAGAATTGGTCAGAATTTCAGAATTTATCAGAACTGGTCAGAATTTATCAGAACTGGTCAGCATTTATCAGAATTGGTCAGAATTTTTTAGAATCTATCAGAATTTGTCAGAATTGGTCAGAACTGGTCAGAATTGATCAGAACTGGTCAGAATTTGTTAGAAATTATCAGAACTTGTCAGAATTTGTCAGAACTGGTCAGAATTGTTCAGAATTTATCAGAATTTATCAGAATTATATATATATATATATATATATATATATATATATATATATATATATATATATATATATATATATATATATATATACATATATACATATATACATACATATATATATATAAAATACATACATACATAAACTCATCCAAAATCACTAAAGTCATAAAAAAAAAACTACAACATGGAAACCCTATAACTCGGATGGTGCCACATTCAATTCCATATTTCATTGAATACAACTCTGCTAATGTGTTTGTTATTGTCGGCGCTGAAATATCACTGAGTGAATATTATTTTCCACTGACATTATTTTCCACTGATTCAGGGAAACAATGAACTGCTGTTCACTTGTTGGATTCCAATGGGCAATAATGATTAATGCCTTTTGCGAGCACATTAAATTGCTGATTATCTGTCGAACACTTTTTGCGAATTTTTGCGATTTGTGAACTGATGCCGCGTTTTGATATGAGCTACGTAGTTGTTTTATTCTTTAAGTTCCGTAATTATTTGACGTTCTGTGATCAATTACAGACGGTCATTACCTTTTGATTTTTCCATAAATTGTAGTAATTATCCAATACTTTATGATAAATTACAAGTCAGTAATTACGTACAATATTAGCTTTGAAATTGCTCTGTTCTTTAAGTTCTGTAATTATTTGACGTTCTTTGACCAATTACAGATGGTCATTACCTTGTGTTTTTTCCTTAAACTGTAATTATTCAATGCTTTATGATAAATTACAAGTAAGTAATTACGTACAATGTTAACTTCGTAGTTGCTTTATTCTTTAAGTTCTGTAATTATCTGACGTTCTATGATCAATTACAGATGGTCATTACCTTTTGATTTTTCCGTAAACTGTAATTATCCGATACTTTGAGATAAAGTGCAAGTCAGTAATTACGTACAATATTAGCTTTCTCGTTCCTTTATTCCATAACTCCGTAATTATCTGATACTTTATGATAAATTACAGACAGTAATTTACAAGCAACCAATCTGAAATAAAGTGAATCCTTCTTGAAGTACATTTTAATTTATTTTTATCATTATTTCAATACGGACTGACAAAGTTAATGATCTTAGAATATATATATATATATATATATATATATATATATATATATATATATATATATATATATATATATACATATATATATATAAAGTTCTAACTCAACTCACACAGGATCAGAACCCAGGTCTTTCAACTGAAAGACAAGACCTGGGTTCGATCCTGATATAAGTCAGAAATTTATTTCTGTTCCACACGTGATTATGTGTTGATTATTTCAATGCATATATATATATATATATATATATATATATATATATATATATATATATATATATATATATATGTGTGTGTGTGTGTGTGTGTGTGTGTGTGTGTGTGTGTGTACTTTTTGAAACAAATTATCTGGTTCAATGAATATTTGCTTCGAGTTTTAACGTGCATTATTGAAAAGTACAAAACGCTGAGAGAGAGAGAGAGAGAGAGAGAGAGAGAGAGAGAGAGAGAGAGAGAGAGAGAGAGAGAGAGAGAGGATATTTTTAGGTTTTTTAGTACCTGCAGAACCGCCATCTGCGGTCGTTCCGTCATATTTATTTTATGGCAAAAGCTGTACAATATGAAAGAATATTTCTCTGTGCAATTTTAGGAGCGAGCGTTCTCGTGGAGTCTACAGATATGTTTTCAAATCAAACTGTGTTGTATATTCTACTTTCTCTACTTTCTACAGATTACCCAAAAAGTTATTACACGAAATATAAAATAAAAGGTCACTAATCAAATGGGTGGTAGATTTTTTTTTCAATTTACAATTTTATTCATATCAATTTATTGATGAATTTTACAAGAACGAGTTTTTCTTATTTTGACAATATTTAATGTCAAATATATACAAACTTATAAATGTAGGAAATAGGTTTAGAAATTTCTTATAGAAATATGTTTAGAATTTTCTTTTAAGCAAAGGAAATATGCTTAGAATTTTGATATAAACGTTGAAATATGTTTAGAAATTTCTTATGAAATAGAGATTTGCTTATAAATTTCTTAAAAAAAAAAATTCTAGAATTCTTTTATAGCCATAGAAATATAATTATAAATGTCTTATAAAAATAGAAATATTTTCAGAAATTAATATATATCCTCTTAAAAGTCTAAAAATTAAATTTCTATAAA
>NC_089750.1:1256707-1261707 GCF_040412425.1 Macrobrachium rosenbergii | reverse complement strand
TTACCCCCTGACGCATTAAACTATTTTTCTCATAAAAATATTTTCCAGGATTGTGGAAAAATATTCTATATTCGAAATCTAGACTAGAAAAAAATAATTCAAAAAATAAAAGGTATTAAAGATTAAATCTTCAAAGACCCTAATTATAGATAGCTTTAAAAAAAGCCTCGTAATTCGTTTGATTAGACGTGGAAGATATTTTTTTCAATTTTTTTATAATTTTTTTTTTAGTTTTAATTTTTGTACTCTCAATCAAAGGGTTTGAAAGAGGTCAGTTTCACTCTGTTGATGTCAACTGAATTAAGGTTAGAAAAATTAATCTATCAATGTTTGAACATCATATATATATATATATATATATATATATATATATATATATATATATATATATATATATATATATATATATATATATATATATATATATATTCTCATGAAATATTTATAATTAGACTGTTAGCTTCTTTCCCATTTTCACCCTGGCTGCGACCCACAGCTGTCGACCTATCATCAGGTATATACTTCAGCGTATAGGTTACAGGTGCATTCAGGATTTTGCCTCCTAACTCTTGTTAGTGTAGCATGCGTCCCAACCACTGTAAGCGGAGGTCAATAATAATAATAATAATAATAATAATAATAATAATAATAATAATAATAATAATAATAATAATAATAATAATAATAATAATAATATTATTATTATTATTATTATTATTATTATTATTATTATTATTATTATTATTATTATTATCAACCTCCAAATAAGCCTATTCTATTCCCTCGTCATACTGTTAAAATATTAGCCAATTTCCTAAGAATTGCCTAAAGCAAGCAAGCAATTACTGGGCAAGCATTTGTTGCCCAACCTTTCACCTGCAATTCTACCTGAGTTTCCGGAAGTAATTAGGTTACCTGTACAAAGGCTCTATAATTACAGGTGTTTTGTAAACCAAAGAATTCTCTCTTAGATAACAAAAGCAAATTGTTTACTTAAATTCTGCCTCTCTCTCTCTCTCTCTCTCTCTCTCTCTCTCTCTCTTCTCTCTCTCTCTCTCTCTCTTTGTGGTAGGTAAAGTCATTGATTGATCTTTGTTTTTGTGACGTCAGTTTGATACGAGCCAATCGATAGGTTAGTGAACCGAGAGAGAGAGAGAGGAGAGAGAGAGAGAGAGAGAGAGAGAGAGAGAGAGAGAGAGAGAGAGAGAGAGGATTTATTCCTGGTTTGCAACTCAAAGTAAATCTATTTCAGTATATCCTAAATAAGTATATATATATATATATATATATATATATATATATATATATATATATATATATATATATATATATATATATATATATATATATATATATATATATATATATATATATATATATACATATATACATATATATATATATATATATATATATATATATATATATATATATATATATATATATATATATATATTATATATATATATATATATATATATATGTATATATATATATATATATATATATATATATATATATATATATATATATATATATATATATATGTATATATATATATATATATATATATATATATATATATATATATATATATATATATATATATATATATATATATATATATATATATATATATATATATATATATATATATATATATATATATATATATATAAACTTAGGTGTTTGATTCATATCCAATACTTCTGGTTGCATTAAGCCACTGAGGATACACTGATACTATTTATTTATTGAAAAGCCTGCTCACTATAAGTTACTTCTAGACTTCATTACTTGCTAAAAAAGTGTTCTTCTAGGAGAAACTGTAGTTTAGTCGGAATGGCTTACTATAATTTGAGTGATAGAATTATGGATATAATTACAAATTTCTTCTAGGAAACATACGCCAGTTGTTTAGGAAAATAGTATGTGTAGAATACCTTACCTTCTCTCTCACTCTCTCTCTCTCTCTGTTTTATTTTTCTATCCATATTTTCTCTCTTTTTTCTCTCTATCCATATTTTCTCTCTCTTTCTCTCTCTCTCAACTCTCTCTTTCTCTCTCTCTCTCTCTCTCTCTCTCTCTCTCTGCTTTACTTTTCTATCCATATTCTCTCTCTCTCTCTCTCTCTCTCTCTCTCTCTCTCTCTCTCTCTCTCAACGCCCCCATCTCTCTCTCTTTTTATTTTTCTATCCATATTTTCACTCTATCTCTCTCTCTCTCTCTCTCTCTCTCTTCCCCCTTCCCCCTTCCCTCTCTCTCTCTCTCTCTCTCCACTCTCTCCTCTCTCTCTCTCTCTCTCTCTCTCTCTCTCTCTCTCTCTCTATATATATATATATATATATATATATATATATATATATATATATATATATATATATATATATATTATACCTTTATAACTATGTTCTCTCTCTCTCTCTCTCTCTCTCTCTCTCTCTCTCTCTCTCTCTCTCCCCCTCATTCATTCACCCACCCCAAGACATTCTCATTCGGTGTTTCTAATGTAATTAAACCCAGCCGTCATTAGCATAAATCTTCCGACCCCTCAAGCCTTAACTTTTCCGGGAGGAACATTTTATATTATATATATTCTTTGTCCGCCTGAGATGTGAAAGCACCCTTTCTAATACTTTCGCCGTAATGAAAGAAAGTGCTACTGGGACAATATCTTGTTGGCTCCTGGCGATTCTGCAGTGGTGGGTTTCCAATTAGAAAGGTGTTGTGAGGTGTAATGGTTTGCAGGTGAAAATGAGATTGGAAAGTATAGTATTTATATATATATATATATATATATATATATATATATATATATATATATATATATATATATATATATATATATATATATATATATATATATCTCAAATATAAAGAGCCCATAAAACCGCCAAATTGTGGAAAATAAAGGCTATATTTCAGAGACCAAACTGTCTCTCTCCTCAGGCAAATTCACTATTTGCCTGAGGAGAGAGATAGTTTGGTTTCTAAATATAACCTTTATTTTCCACATTTTGGCGTTTTTATGGGCTCTTTGTATTTGATGGAATTCTGTTTCAACAGAAGATGTTTCACAGCAAAATATATATATATATATATATATATATATATATATATATATATATATATATATATATATATATATATATATATATATACACTCCCACTGAGTAAGAAAGAATAATATTTTCTCCGATGTGTATAAATTACACTGGATCTCTTAATGTGTGTGTGTGTGTGTTCGTGTACATTTGTGTAAAAGACTGAAAATTTTAACCTTTAAAATTATCACTTTATGTAAAAATATATATATATATATATATATATATATATATATATATATATATATATATATATATATATAATATATAAATCTAATTAAATCTGAACTCAATACCCTCTTACGAATACAAGGAAAAAGTACAAAGCACGTAACCCCCAGTGCTAAAACTAATTAAATGGAACCTTCTGCGGTAATCCCTTGCTAATTAGCGTCTGCGGATATGAGCTGGTGCAAGGTATCAATAAACGGATAGCTTGGAATCCTTTTACAAGTCTGGAACGCCGGCGAGATGGCGACCGATCAATGAACAATGGGGGGATTGGTTTACTGTGCCTTGGCGATATATAGGTCAATGTAAAGTTTGTGAATTTTTTTAAATGAGTTAATGATGTATTGTCTTTTTTTATTTTAATCATTTCCTTATGTTTTGATCTATTTAATTATTAATTTAATTATTTTTTTCTTTCATGTTGATCTCTTCTTTATTTATTTCCTGTTCCCTTCTGTTACTTCTTTCAAATGGACGCCATAATATTCTTTGGAAGCTCGAATTTCAAGTCATTGGCCCCTTTGGTTTTGTTCCATATGAATAGGGTTCATCTGAATAATAATAATAATAATAATAATAATAATAATAATAATAATAATAATAATAATAATAGGTTTCTTCCATATGAATAGGGTTCATCTTCTGAATAATAATAATAATAATAATAATAATAATAATAATAATAATAATAATAATAATAATAATAATAATAATAATAAAAGCATAATAATAATAATAATAATAATTCATCTTCTGGGTATAATAATAATAATAATAATAATAATAATAATAATAATAATAATAATAATAATAATTTCAAATGAAAATCAAAAAGTTTGAATTTCAAGTCAGGGGCCCCTGTGGGCGTGTTTTGTATAATAATAATAATAATAATAATAATAATAATAATAATAATAATATTAAAGGTCATACAAAAGGATGATTTTTAAATTCAGCAAGGAACAGATATAGACAAAATCTAGAAGTGTTTAAAAAAAATCCCTTACATTAACTTGTTAATCTGCCGTAGAATAATTTACATGAGAGAGAGAGAGAGAGAGAGAGAGAGAGAGAGAGAGAGAGAGAGAGAGAGAGAGTTTCCTTTTATCATTCATTAAGCTTTTCCCCCATTCATTCGTCTGACTTCTTAAAGAGAATCTGGAGCCGCGAATAATACTGGTATCTTCGCGTTATCTTTCCTTCTAAGCCTATTGGCCTTATCTTTATTGCTCTCTCTCTCTCTCTCTCTCTCTCTCTCTCTCTCTCTCTCTCTCTCAGTGTCTCTTTCTGTATGGCTCTCACTGTGTCTCTCTCCCTGTCTCTGTCAGTGTCTCTCTCTCTCTCTCTCTCTCTCTCTCTCTCTGCCTGCCTCTCTTCCTGTCTCTGTCTCTGTCTTTGTCTGTCTGTCTGTCTGTCTGTATCTCTCTATCTGTCTTTCTCTCTCACTCTGCCTCTCTCTCACTCTGTCTCTCTGTCTATCTATCGCTCTCTCTTTCCCTCTCTTTCACTCTGTCTGCCTCTCTTTCTTATTCTTGTCTGTCCGTCTCTCATTCTCTCTCTCTCTCTCTCTCTCTCTCTCTCTCTCTCTCTGTCTCCCTGTCTGACTGTCTATCAGTCTGTCTCTCTCTCTCTATCTGTCTTTCTCACTTTGTCTCTCTCTCACTC
>NC_089750.1:1246707-1251707 GCF_040412425.1 Macrobrachium rosenbergii | reverse complement strand
CTTTTTAATGATTTTTCTTATTGATATTTTCAAATAACTTTATAAAAAGATAAACTGTTAATTTGATGTTTGATAGCTTTCGCTCTTTTATGGGTTCTGCTTAATTACTTCTGTTTATTTCTTGCAGTTAATAATTGTCTTTCATTTTAAATGGCCATACTTTTATTTCTAATTACGTTCAGTTTTGACTTTTATTTTTAAAAGGAATTTTGGGTCAGGGCTAAAATCTGCTATTGTTTCTCGTCATGAAGAATAAGTATATGTTTTTCAAATGACTCAGTAATCAAATTAATAATTTTCTGTTGATATGTTAAAAGTAAATAATAATAATAATAATAATAATAATAATAATAATAATAATAATAATAATAATAATAATAATAATAATAATAATAATAATAATAATACCTTGTTACTGCTTTCTGATGAACACCATAATATTCTTTGGAAGCTTTAATGTCAAGTCAGTTGCCCCCGTGGGTTTGTTCCATATGAATAGGGCTCATCTGAATAATAATAATAATGATAATAATAATAATAATAATAATAATAATAATAATAATAATAATAATAATAATAATAATAATTTGTTACTACTTTCTAATGAACTCCATATTCTATGGAAGCTTCATTTTCAAGTGTGTAATATATATATATATATATATATATATATATATATAATATATATATATATATATATATATATACAATCATAACAGGAGCCACTGCTCAAATCCCATCGACAGGGTAACTAATGATTTATTGTGCCGACGTTTCACCATCTCAGTTTGCATTTTCAAGGCTGCAAATATTTAACACCATATTACTCGTAATACTCTTAGAATATTTCGACAAAATACATAGATTTACTACTTCCTCAGTAAAAGCAAAATATAGCAGAATAGTGAAATTTAAAAACAAATCAGAATACAAAGATATAAAAAGAACGTAAACTAAAAAACTTAAAAAATAAAGACGTAAAATAATCTTGATATTACATCAATATATTTAAAGTGAGACAAAATAAAATTAGGAAAAAACCAGCAAAAGATAAAAACGAAAAATTGAAGGTCAAAATAAAATTAATACTGCCAAAGAAGAAACATAAAAGCGCAAAAACACTATAAAACACCCACCCAGGGCATATCAATAAACAGAAGAACCTTCAAACAGAAAGTTTTCAAGTGCAACGATATTACGTAATGTACAATTGGATGGAGGAATTCTGCGAGTTTAACGACGGAACTAGCTTTTTATCATTATGGACTCTAAGACGTGAAGTTCGTTTTCATTTTGTACGTGTCCTATGATTTGGAAATCTTTGGCCTCTATGTGTGTTTTACAGATCTTTGAGTGATTCCGAATATTTGATTGTTCTGGATTGGACAGTCTACCCCCTGTCCCAAAAAAGGCTACTAAAAGTACGCTTGGACTCTCATAGAGGAGTAAGTTTTAGGACAGGGGTAGACTGTCCAATCCAGAACAATCAAATATTTGAATCACAAAGATCTGTAAAACACACATAGAGGCCAAAGATTTCAAATCATAGGACACGTACAAAATGAAAACGAACTTCACGTCTTAGAGTCCATAATGATAAAAAGCTAGTTCCGTCGTTAAACTCGCAGAATTCTCCATCCAATTGTACATCCAATTTCTTTCGTTTCTCGGTCTCTGAAGGTTCTTCTGTTTAGTTTCTCCTGATACTGCCCATGGGTGGGTGTTTTACTTGTTTTTGCGCTTTTATGTTTCTTCTTTTGGCAGTATTAATTTTATTTTGACCTTCAATTTTTCTGTTTTTATCTTTTTTGCTGGTTTTTTCCTAATTTTATTTTGTCTCACTTTTAAATATATTGATGTAACCAGTGGTGTCAAGATTATTTTACGTCTTTTACATTTTTTAAGTTTTTTAAGTTTACGTTCTTTTTATATCTTTGTATTCTGATTTGTTTTTAAATTTCACTATTCTGCTATATTTTGCTTTTACTGAGGATGTCAATGTAGTAAATCTATGTATTTTGTCGAAATATTCTAAGAGTATTACGAGTAATATGGGTGTTCAAATATTTGCAGCCTTGAAAATGCAAATCGAGATGGTTTGTGAAACGTCGGCACAATAAATCATGAAAATGCTCTGTGCTTTCCTCGTTACCCTGTCGATATATATATATATATATATACATATATATATACATATATATATAAATATATGTGTATATATGTATATATATACATATATAAATAATTACTCACAATAAGTGACCTTTTCTACACATGAATACTGAATACAAAAACATACCTCCATATTCACAGTCTAATCACCTCCAATTTTTACCTACCTACCTACCTACCTACCTGCGCTACACATCACCTGGATCAGGTGTTAATTCCAGGTATATCCTGGCGACTGATTGGAGCGCTAACGCCGGGCAAGCGCTAACTTCAGCGCCCTCCATCTCTGGGCTCAAGGTAAATCCGGGAGAGATTTTAACTCCCGTTGATTGATTGCTTCGAAGGACCTGTTGTCAAAAGGAGGAGAGATTCAGTAGGGAAGTCTTTTCTTACCTGAGGAGGTGAGGAGACGAATGAGAGCGATTGTAAAGGTAACGCCTATCAATTTGTGCTGTTTTTTGAGGCAAATCTGAAAATTATTATTATAATGATTTTATACTGAGTTTTCTCAATTCTTCTAATAATTCGTTTTTCCTGTACATCAGTATTAGTCAATAATTGGCCAATGTTCATATTTCGAGGGATAAAATATGAACATTGGCCAATAATTGACTAGTATTCATGTGCAGGAAAAGCGAATTATTAGAAGAATTGAGAAAACTCAGTATAAAATCAATTCGCAAAATGCAGCCATTTTATTCGACAAAACTTGCCTCGAAGAGGGTCATATTCCTTCATATGTTATTATTATTATTATTATTATTATTATTATTATTATTATTATTATTATTATTATTATTATTATTATTATTATTATTATTATTATTGGAAGAAATCGCTGCGTCAGCTGCCCTGATCTTGTATAGAGAGCAATGCAGCTGATGTAGCTATTTCTTTCAATAGTACTTGCTTGAGAGAGGGACTCTTGCCAATATTATTATTATTATTATTATTATTATTATTATTATTATTATTATTATTATTATTATTATTATTATTATTCAGAAGATGAACCCTATTCGTATGGAACAAGCCCACCAAAGGGGCCACTGACTTGAAATTGAAGCTACCAAAGAATATTATGGTGTTCATTCGAAAAGTAACAGAAGGTAATGGGAAATGTAGAATGAAGAAATCGGTTATTAGAAAAACAAATAAATAAACAAATTAATATATGAATAAAAACGTAAGTAAAATATTCAAATACAAGTTGAACTGCCTTAGGGTAGTGACGCATTGCACCTTCGCTTGAACTTCTGAAGTTCCAATCGCTCGACATCCTCTGGGAGGAATAAAGGTCCTCTGGAGCTTTGGAGAAGTTCGACAGTGAGGTACATTTACTGCACACTGGTGCTGCTATTCAGCAAATCTGGTTGCTCTCGGCTGCAGGAGATCAGGGATCAATTGTGAATGTGAGAGATCTCTGTTAAAATATCTGAAAAATTGACAAACAAGAGTCCATCCGTCGATGGTCCAAGTCATGACTGCTACTATTAGGAGCCAGAAACCTGCCGCCACGAAAAACTTCAAAGGAGAAACACAAGTTGGGTTTAAACACAAGTTGGGTTTCTTTAGGGTTCCGACGTAAATGGGTGTTCTATTTTAACCTTAATAACTCAATGAATAAGACGAATTTTCTCATAGAAACAGGGATTCTAAGTCACTTATAGACAGAAACGTCTTTCTATCAAATTCTATCTATCAGTCCTCTTTGATTCTTTAATAGTTTTCACTATATCTGAAACGGTGCTCAAGAATATCGTATAAAAAAAATCTCTTCAAACATTTTCTCCCTTCACCTAAATCTTTAAGATTACTGAAAGGTCAATATTTTGTCAATAAACTATTGACTATTTAAAAGACAATCAGACATATTTGATGGTCAAATCCTTCACTATATTAGAATAATTTGTTTAAAATATTACCTTAAATTTAAGGTGGCTGCTTGGTTTAATTTGCTTGTATCAATCACTGTTTGAAACCAACATATTCTTGGAACCAGCGCAATCAAAATACAGTCTTATTGTCTAAAGCATTTATCATGTTTCTTCAAGCATGTTTGTACACATGGGAAAGTCAGTCAAATTCAGTTATCTTAGGGTGCGTCCGCAGTTCAGAAAACATTTCGTAGACACACGTTAGCAACGTATCGCATACATATCACAAACAGGTTGAAAAAAAAAAAGTCGACGACCTTAATTGGAAAACGTAACCAACTGGCAATGCTTGATAATCGAATGAATCACTGGTTTAATTACTGATAAGTCATTGACGCACCCTTGGTGCTGGGAGTGTCTTGGGAATCTTGCTTGGTTTCTTCACAGTAGATGAATAAATGGGAAAGTATTTTAAGGTGATATGAACGCTGGACGCTTTGGGAACACAGCGCAGAAAGCATAGTTTGCTATAAATTAGTCTGTAAATTAAAAAATGGAGAAATGTAGTTGTTAAACAAACAAGCTTTTTAGAACAGCATTGGACTGACTCAATCACTCCACTCATACCCCGCTCTCCTATCCCCCCAAAAGATGTGGGTAGTATTGGCAGCAACGAGGTCTATTGACCCGCATTTTTTTATCCCCAAAAAATTGTTGGTATCGCCCTTCTTGTATTGACTCTGACCGAGGGTTCAAACGCCGCTGGAAATATCGATACAGACGTTTACCACAAGTTGAAGAGAGTTAAGTGCAACCTTTCTTCAGCCCTTGATTCCTAAGTCCACGTCTCTAAGGGCTTAGCTAAGTAAGGGCAAGTGTTTTTCTTATTCGTTGCCTGAATTTTTTAAGCAAGATGATAAGGATAATGAAGGCGTTTATGAGCGCTTTTAA